>NW_015554082.1:1366105-1379017 GCF_001515605.1 Sinocyclocheilus anshuiensis | reverse complement strand
GCGCTTGTTGTTTGTCATTTCTCCGATCACAAATGCAGACATGGTTTTATGTTTACGCGGCGCGATGCAATGCATAAAAAGACAGTATAAGTCATTATAATCCGTTATTATGGATGCAACAAATGCTTCGTTTATAATGGGTTTTAATGTTTTTGTCTCATTGTGACCGATGAGCTTTGTAAAAATCAACGTGTTTCAGAAAGGCGGGGCATAGAGGAGAAACAATAATGTACAGTATGTGGAAAATACGTGTTTTTTTAACCTTAAACAGCATAAACACATTTGATTACACCAAATACACAAAATATTGTTCTTTTTAACAACATCATATGACCCCTTTAATGTAAGCCAAGACATCATGACAGCACTCACAGCAAAACAACTTAGCGACAGACACTGCATTACAAACAAGCAGTGTTTATATTAAATAATATTATTATTGGCACAGTGGCCCAGTAAATGTCCTCATTTATGTTATTTGCGGCTTCCATCGTGACGTGAGTAATAGCTAGTTAGTTTATCAGCGTATATATATTTTTTCGATAGAGATCCCACAGCGGGCGGAACTTGTCATAAAGTTAGTGATAACAAGGCCCGCCCATTTAGAGGAAAGATCTCTCTGAGGGCCTAGAGGGCCCTGAGGTTCCCCACTGTTATATTTAGGCTCTGACATTGTGATCACTTTAACATACAGATATGCATTCAAAATCTGATCCCTTATCGTGCTAAAAACCCATCACTCATGAATCATTACATCTGTCTGCTGATCCGATCAGCATCAGCCGACTCTGCAGTGGGCGTGTGTGTTTAGTAACGTTATGATGACTGATTGGATGTAGTACATGCACACTTGGGTTTTATTTGTAAACCAATTAGTCTATACAGTTTAGATGTTTGAAAACCACCAAGCTGACCCCAAATTTTGTCCACCTGCCCAAACCAATTATTTCCCAGCACAATCAAATTCAAAACTGCCCAATCTGGCAAAACAGAAAGCAAAAATATAAGTTGTTCATATTTCTCTAAAAAATAGGACAAATGTTCACATTGCATAGATATTTTTGTCCTAACCTGTACAAAGGCTAATTTTGATAATGGAATAATCCATGACTCATAATAAAAGAACAAATTCTATTGAAGTCTGTATATTGTGGTTTTTGGGAATCAGTGACCTTATCATTGTTACAGTTGGCTTCACTCCCTATTGAGTAGGACTAGACAGGCCTTATATGTTGCATGAGTAATCGTAACCAATCTCAGTGCTGAATACTGATGTGCATGTGGACAGAATCTTTGGAATCAACTGTTTATTTTCCTTATATCTCTGTGATCTTCCAGATATAGATAACTTCCAACACCCCCATCATCAGGAAATCCAGATGCTGGCTGGCAAAGTTATAAAGGGCACTGGTGAAAAATGGATAGTGGTCTTCCAGAATGTGCTCTATGGAGACATGGCCGCCAGTGAATTCTGCAGTGGGAGCTGTGTTTTCATGTTGGTTCTAATTGGCTTGGTATGTATTGGCTCAACATCATAGGAGCTGTGTCTCGCTGTAGGCGTTCATACTCTCTAAATATGAGAGTTGGATTCCTCAAGGAGAGGAGGAGCATGTGGAAATGTCCTAGAGGAGAGAAGTTGTTTGTAAGATGATGAGTTGGACAGTTGCAGGTGGGAAGAACATTTTAAATTGGCTTTAGTTTTTTTTTTCTGTATTATAATTTCCAAAAGCTAATGTTCCATAACAAATCAACAATTACGAATGAACTTCATAATTAATCGCCTTTGACCCACCTTCCTGAAACACTGCCATTACTGGCATTTGAATGAAGGATTGTTGTATACCACTTGAGTGCCCAAACTGCAGTTTCCATTGAACAGAGTGCAGTAACAATAACTTGCCACTTGCCAGATTGCTGTGACACTAGATTATATTTTATATCAGTCTTGTCAGATCCTGCAGGAGAACCAAGCAAACTATCCTATAAATAACCAGTGCAAAATCACATGCACATACATACATATACGTATGCCTACATATTATTTATATACACTTTTCCGTTATTGTAAATGTCTGTCTGCACCTGTTTTGTCAGTTTGCTTGTGAGCCTTTGCCTCTGATGAATTTTCTCCTCATCCAGTCTTATCAGCACCATATAGGGTGATGGCGTGTGTGTGGATGATAGGCAGCCAGTTTGTTTTGGACAGACAGAGGTTATCTACAGGAAAACCCGTAAGCACATTTATGCAGTCATTTATGTGGCATTACTCAGTGCTTCCATATGTGTGTGGTGCATACATATTTTAAAAGTGCATACGTATTTTAAAAGCACTGTATCATTTGTTTCCATACCCTTGAAACTCTCAGCTGACTTTATTATACTATATAGAGCTGGGTTTGACATTAATGGTTATGAAATGTTCTCAAGAGATGTCCTTATGTTTGGTCCTTATAAGGCCTTTATGTGAAGGACACATCTATATGCATTGTCTGTTCAAAGTGAATAAAAGCATTGTAGGGAAGTTCAGCTTCTGGCCCTTATTAACAAGCTTTCCAGTGTGAGTGTGAACTACCTAAAGAGATAAAATCACCTGAAGCTACTGGCTTGACATACTGGTAGAATTTCTGCTTTTTATTCACCTTATTTTTTTGAGGTAATAACATGCTGCTGCTATTTCCACTTTCCACTTTTACATATTTAAGGAATAAAAATGAAATCTCTTAATATCCTTGCTAAGGGAGTATCGTTATTGATTTCATAAACATTATCAGTGTGTGTGTGTGTGTGAGTGTGTGTGTCTTTTTGGCATTACAGTGTAGTAACTGTTCTCTGTATATACCATTATACAGAATACAAAATATAGGTCATAGGTCAAAAAGTATTTTGCCATACAATTATACTGTATTGTAATTAAATCATTTTTCACTGTACATGGTGAACTTTTTTACATTCTTTTAAAATTAGTCATTTTTGGAGACTAGTCATGGTAAGAGGCCAGGCATGAATTAATGATTCTGAGGCCACATATGTGTGTGTGGAATGGAATGAAACAATGATGTCACAGACTTACTGTACATCATGAAAAGTGAGATGCAGTTTATACCATGAAATAGACAAATTACAGATAGCGATAGAGAGAGAGAATTGTAAAGGGTGGTTGAATGCATGACAGTGGGTGCAGGGCTGTGTGCCAGGATGAGCACAGTAATGGGCCCAAGCAGGAAAGGGAAAGACAGTATAAACAAGTGTGAGGTGTCACAGAGTTGCCCTAGTTTCTGCAACAGTTGTTGAGAGATATATGCATAAATGTGCTGGAGTAGCAGACAGATGGTCGAGTCATTTCCTCCCCCATTCTCTCAGGATACCTGGGAAATATCCGCTCTTGGATAAGAGTTGGAACACTCATTCATTCTCAGTATACTTTCATATTAAAAAAAAAAAAAATCAGGCTAATTTTCCTATTAAATTGTGATGAGGTGTTGCTTCCGGCAAGGAAATGACATTGGTATAATCAAACAAGGGTTTTACTTGTGCAAATGATTTTTTTAAATTGTTTAATTAAATGTTTTCTGCTCAATTAAACGCAATATTCCTTCTGTGTATCACACACAATGCAAATGGACAAAAAGTGAGAGCATTTCTTCATTGACTATGTTGTAGATAGTTTGTCCTCAAATTCTTTCAACAGCACCCGAGGCAGCGAACACCACATAACGACTGGGTGTTTCTACATGGAGGCTTTACCTAAAGTCAACAAACACCACCTGTATTTAGCCTTGTTTTGGTAGCCCTTTACAAGTCCATCACACTGGAATAACAGACTCCTCTTAGCTCAAAAAATTTATTTTTAGAAAATACAAAGTGTACTATTGACAAATGTGCACTTATCTTGCTTAGTTACTAGTTAACCCTATTGCTTAAGTTACCCCGTTTCCAAATGAGTGTCGTCAAAATGCACAAGCTCTTGATAAGAATCAAAACTATTCCTCAGTTTAGAACTTCTTTGAGACATAGATAAACACATTTCCCTTCACATTTCAGTTTTGTCTGCACTATAAACAGTTGTATCAGATTACAACAGATTCAGCCTTTTTTAATAGAATGCTGTGTTTTAACATTTAAAGTTGGCATGAAATGGAATTGCAAGCATCTTTTTTCTTTATTGTGATGTATGCCTGAATGAAATGGCATATTAGAAGAAGAAGAAATGGCTTATTAGAAGAAGAAAAAATTTAAGGTGGGACTTGATTGGAATCTGATGTGACATCTACTGTACAGTATATTATATATATATATATATATATATATATATGTCTACTCTGACTTATTCAACTAACCCTAACCTACCAGTCTACTAAAACTACTAAAAATGACAGTTAACGTAGTTAAAAATGAATGTAGCTGATGTAGATGCAAAGTTACTTATAGTTAGTAGAATGTCTAAAGTGGACTATCGAAATTAAGTGTAACCATATATATATATATATATGCTTTTGTTTAAAGATTACGAGGGCACATTAATTTAAAAAAAGAATAGAATGTCCATGGATAAATCATTAAAAAACTGCAATATTCAATAAAATAAGAATGGTTAATTTTAATTTTATGGTGACTGTAACAGTAGTCAACACTCAAATTGTACAAACCTCAGAGAAATTTCAGAGCCACAGTGTTCAATTAGTTATTTGTACTGGACAACATTCAAAAATCCTTGGCATTTACTCTCCATAGAGCTCCCATAAAGGCATTGTATCCCTCAGAGATTAAACTAATCATGGGAAAAAAATGTATCGAATTGCACTAATATAATTCACATCCCAATGAGAGGAGGGGTTAGAGTGAGTGAGCAGCAGTCACACACTAAGTGTGAATCTGTAATGCGTTTTTGAGAATGACAGGAGCGGCCATGATTAACTGACGTGGATGAGGATAAATAGGACTATCAATAAATAAACAGCACTTCATTTCTCAGGAGTCAACCTGCAGTGGGAATGTACCGTCAACTGTGCCGCTCACAGTGTCTTCACCAATATTTGTCTCACTCTGAAATGAAAGCAGAGCAATGAATAAATTTCCAACATTCAAAGATGAGAATGGACTTCATAAAAGGCTGCGTGTGAGGACATACATTATGAATGTGCTTATACTTCAGCCTTTCACGTACATTATTTGATTTTCATTATTCATTTCAAACTGTTGCATACAGATTTTCGTCTGAAATAAGTGGCTGCCTGTGGGAACAGATTAAGTGGTTCCCTTTTGTTTTGCCAATCAACTGAGACATATTCAAGACATATCTCATAATTACATCTAATGTTTTGATCATTGCACAGACTGAGGCGATCCATTAAGGATAAGAAATAAACAAGGACATTAATTTATGTGTACAAGCCATGAAAAGATATTTCAGTTTTGTTAGAGGTAATGAAACAAGGTCAGTCTTTTTATTGTGTTCATGTTTTCCTTTCCCTGCATTGTGGAAATAGGATATCTCCCATTTTCTCTTGAACTTCCCTGTCTATCAGACACTTCCTCGATGTGGCCACACCTAGTCTTACCTCCTGACCCTGCTGCATTCTGGTTTTTCAGCTCGCCAACAGTAAAAGGTTGTTTTTGTTGCTATGTTACAGGCGCCTTTCCAACATTTATAAATAGCAGTGAGCCATTTTGTGCAGTTCCTCTCTGTAGAGGAAGAGCAGAAGCAGGCGTTGCTGTAGGTTGAGGTGGGCTCTCAGCGGGTGAGTGCACATAGGGGTAATTGTGCATGCAGCACTGCTGAGTTCCAACCACATACGCCTCTTACTCTGCAGTGATGTGATTAGTTATATTTATCTATAATTTTCATTTATAAATGGAATAGATCCAGTCCTTGATTAGAATTGGTTAAGTGGCATTTGAAGCAAAATACTCTTAAACACACACCTGTTACATCTGTATTACTGTACCAAAACTGTTTGTTGTAACATTACATCAGTATTACTGTACCAAAACTGTGTGTTGTAACCAATCTGCTAAATCTCAACTTACAGACATTTTATGTAATATGTCTGTCAATTTGTCTACTTTAAACTTGCACATTTAATTAAATGTGTTTTATGCCATTTCTTTGTAATTATTAGTATATATATATACGTACTAAAATATGTATTTTCACTCTCTGTGCAAGACCAGTTAGATTGTAGTATTCACCTTTGTGTCTCTATTCATTAGCTTTAGCCATGCTAGAATAGCTTTGCACCCAAGGCAGTGAAGATAAATTCAAACAGTGGTTTTGTTCTGGGTATCAGCCTAGAGCTTAACAGTCCTTTCGATCTGAGAACCTCTCACATGCCAGGGTCTCACCATGAGAAAAAAAGAACATCCTGTGGTTTTTATGTAATTTTTGCACTTTTATTATTTGAACTTAGAGGTCTGTGGCCTTAGGTGACCCAGGAAGAGTTTAAACGGAATGTGAAACATTTCTAGTGTATTTTCCAGAATATAGCCATAAGGCTTTTAAGAGTATGGCAGAACATCTTTCAGCCTTCGGCACCTGGGAGTTTAAAATGTTGGTTATGCGTTAAAGAGATTCAGAGGAGTTGAGAAAACATTAAGAGTGTTAGATATGAAAAGCTTACGACATTCAGTTCATTTCTATGAAAGCGGTGCTATTAAGATCTGTTTTATGTGATTCCAGTACAACACCTGCATAAGCGGACCTACAGCAAACTGAACATATGCAGAGAATAAATAGCACTGCCTATCGTTGCATTCCTGTAATTCTTCATAACGGTTTAAAGATGATGAAAGAATGTGAATGGGAACTTTTTGCACCATGAAAACTATGAAAATAGCCTTTGCCCTAATGAAAATTGCTATATTTATTTGCTGTAATCATGCTTTTCCTGGTAATCAACTACAAAATCTTGATCACGTATCCAGACTTACATTTCCTGAAGAGAATACATGTGATTTCAAGTGTGTGTTAATGAAATGTTTTATCAGAGCTGCTTTGTCATTGAGCATGTATGTAGTTTACGTGCATGTCAGTAATTTTGCAGTGTAAATGTGTCTGAATATTTAATTACATGGAAGGGAGACAAGATCGTAAATCGTATGAATTACGATTCATAATGCAAATATCTCAACAACTCACTGTAAATTACATTTTACAAGTTACAACTTGTGCTATATCTCAAGATTTTACAACGGCATAATGATACATACGATCTTTGATGTTTATTATAATTATGGTGGGTCAAATCAGATTTGGTATTTCCAATGCCGAAGTTTTCTAAAATATTACAATCAAAGAATGCGGTGGAGAACTTGCTGTACTGAGAGATACTATCTCAAATGCTCGTGTCATTTGTTTTAGAATAGAATGTTCATACTATTGTGAGAACAAATATTTTGTTGACATGTCACAGGACATGGATCATTAAGGAAGCAATGACAGAACATGATGGAACTTGCCCCAGTTCATCACATTAGATTTGTGCATTATGACAGTGATACCCAAGGCATGGGAAGGAACGTTCTATTCACAGAATCTCATGCACCCAGCAAACCATAATTTTAGCAATTAGACTAAATTAGCACTACTTGAATTACAAGAGCATTAAACAACATTGAAGTTTCTATGAAAATCAGAGTGCAATGCCAGTGTTTGGTGCTTTTGTTCTTACATTTTTGTTCACATACATGAGGACCAGATCTATTAGATGTCAAATCCAACAGAAATCAAGTCTTCAGTATAGAAAATAATCTTTAAATGACATTAGGCACAAAATAATGCGAACACCCACCATTATAGGGGTTTAATACCATTTGTGATATTAAAAACAAATGTTGTGATTTTCATTATATTCGTTGTCTCTATGTTGTAAATCAGTGTTGTATAAGCTGTGTTCAACATTGTTTAGTACAAGCCGTGGGTGAAATGGGTGACTTGTCAGACATCCAAGAAGGGCAAATCATAGAAGCCTGTTTAGCTGGAGCATCTGTAACCTTAATAGCCCAATTGTTTGGTGTTTTAAGAACAAAAGTCTTTATGGACTACATGCACAAAGCATGGCAAGACTTCATCAGAAAAGTAAAAAATAATAGAGAACTTAAAGAATCCATTTCCACAAAAACCGACCACAGAGCATTTCACAAATGAACGATCGGCAATTGCTAAAACTTTAATCACAGACACCAGTCTATCTATCTATCTATCTATCTATCTCCTCAAATAGTAGTGAAACACTATAATTATTGTGATGAAATGCATCTGTGGTTTCCTGAAATTAATTCTGGGAAATGCCACTTGGGTTTTTTTTCTATTTTGCATAATGCCATTTAGATTATTGGTGTTTTTGGGGTCACTGTAGATCAAAGAAAACATTTACACATAACACATAACAATATGATTCTGGCATGGACTAAAACATTATAACCTTAATTTTGATGTTGAATACAAAGCACCTTTGTAATTAGGAAAAAAAATGTTAAAGGAATTAATCCTTTAATCATTTATCAAGTATTTTTCTATAACGGCAGCAGATCTTTTTGTGTTGAGATGCTTACTCTGGCCTTGAACAAGAACAGGATGTGGGATGAGGTCTGAGCAAGGCTGGCTTGCATTAAAGGAGAACAATGTGAAACCAATACGAAATACATGTACTGTGCATTGGTCACACCTATACTTCCTATATAATTGTCACTTTATATCTAGGGTGGTGTGGAATGACTTTAACAAGCCCTTGTTTCAAACATCACATTGGAAAATACCCTCTTAGTCAGGACTTGGCTCCTCCTAGAAAAATACCATGCATACCATTACATAAAACATTAAACATTAAACATTAAACACTGTGTCATGACAATGGCACGATTCAGCTGATCAATGTGACTGGGATTTACAATAAGGAACTACACTAGATAGTCTTTAATCACAGACACCAGTCTATCTATCTATCTATCTATCTCCTCAAATAGTAGTGAAACACTATAATTATTGTGATGAAATGCATCTGTGGTTTCCTGAAATTAATTCTGGGAAATGCCACTTGGGTTTTTTTTCTGTTTTGCACAATGCCATTTAGATTATTGGTGTTTTTGGGGTCACTGTAGATCAAAGAAAACATTTACACATAACACATAACAATATGATTCTGGCATGGACTAAAACATTATAACCTTAATTTTGATGTTGAATACAAAGCACCTTTGTAATTAGGAAAAAAAATGTTAAAGGAATTAATCCTTTAATCATTTATCAAGTATTTTTCTATAACGGCAGCAGATCTTTTTGTGTTGAGATGCTTACTCTGGCCTTGAACAAGAACAGGATGTGGGATGAGGTCTGAGCAAGGCTGGCTTGCATTAAAGGAGAACAATGTGAAACCAATAAGAAATACATGTACTGTGCATTGGTCACACCTATACTTCCTATATAATTGTCACTTTATATCTAGGGTGGTGTGGAATGACTTTAACAAGCCCTTGTTTCAAACATCACATTGGAAAATACCCTCTTAGTCAGGACTTGGCTCCTCCTAGAAAAATACCATGCATACCATTACATAAAACATTAAAATGATGTTTCATGACAATGGCACGATTCAGCTGATCAATGTGACTGGGATTTACAATAAGGAACTACACTAGATAGTTTTTTCTGAAAATTTAGGCTGAAATGATAAAAGTATTATAATCATCTGCTGCATATAATGGTCATAAAATCTAGTGACCGGAACATTCACCTCATCCAGCCTGCGGTCTGGATAGAATACGTTCCAACATCTCTTAGCAGATAGTCTGTCCTGCTTTCCATAAACCATCTGTCAGCAATCTGCATCTACAGCTCATCAAAACCTGGAATTTTCTGGAGTGTTATCAGGTTTTATCACAGAAAAAACTAAAATAAAGCATACTGTGTCTTTCATCATGTTTACTTCCCTGAAATGATGATAAAGATGATAAACTAGTATTTGCAATACTCACACTCAAACTCAAAAGTTTTAAACCCTAGGAAGTGTCAGTGCATACTGCCTACGCTGTTAAAAAAAGATTATTGGAGTACATTTTACAGTAAAATGCAGTTTGTGAAATTTAGTTTACTAGCAATTTTTTTCTGTGTACATAGAACCTCATAAGTGACTTCCATAAATACAAAACGCATCGTAAAATATGACACTTTCTTATTAAATCAGATTGGCTATTTTATGGTATTTTTATAGTATTTTATATTAATGCAGTACAAGTTTGTTGCAATTTTTCCCTTTTGCCATCTTTTATTATTTTCACAGAGCTTGTTGCAGTGCTGTTATGTGCTGCTTTAGTTTTTTTTTTCTTACTAGGTTTTGGAAGAATCCATCTTCAAATTATGTTTTGGACAATCTTTAGGTAAACAGAAGTGATTTAAGTGAATGTCCTAATCGCATACAGTATGATAGCCTGTTGACCCTGCAGACAATCATGTCAAGCTCCATATGAAGACAAACCTAAACAAGCAGAACATCCTGATTTCCTGTCCTTTTACAATGTCATTGTATCTGCATTTTATATGTCTTCCCTTTAAACCCTGTTGGCTCCAGGCACACACAAAGCCAGGGGTCATGGACATGTGTTGTTTGTAAGTACGGTGGGAGCAGCAGGGTGGAAGAGCTTTATAGGTGGACAGGAAGTGACTCGTAATGAAGTTGGAGGCATGCTAGATCTGCACCAGCACTGGGAGACTGGCAGGTTGCTCAGTGTCAAATGTTCATGATGCATTACGCTTTTCATATTATTATGTTATGTCACGCAAGAGTTTTTGACTGTCTTGAGGTTTCAGCTTTTTGGTGAGAAGGTTCACAATCAGATGAACTGTTGAACTGATCAATGTAGCAATTGTTCAGAAAGTTCTGAATGTGCAAAACTCCTCTGGTTACTGTGCATATACTGTATCATGAAACCAATGCAAATTATCTGTCTACAGAAACTGTGAATAGTGTTTTGTGCACAATGTGATCACGTACGTTTTGATAACATTCTACCCACACTGAGTGTCGTAAAGAGAGGACATGTGGGTGTTAAAAAGAACATTTTGCTTCCTCTTTGTAACTGCTGACAGCTTATATCAGATCACATGTCTTCAAAGGGTTCTATTCAGAGGTGGTTTTGGCAATGATATAAGTGTTTTTATTCAACGCTACTCAATTTCTTATGCTGATAGTATCATTTAATGCATTAAAAAATTAGAAGTATTTTCAATAATTGTCTCGTACTTAAGGAGTTTATTAACATTCTGCTATGCGTGCAGCATTAAGGGTGCTGATGAAAGCATGTGGTCATGTGGTCTGGTATTTTAGAAGGTTGTTTACACCACACTCTCTCGTCTTGTATGTTGTCTCGTTTTGGTGCATAAATCTTTTTAGTTACATCAAGAATTCAATTGTGATTCACACTCAAAATTCAGAACTTTTTATTTTATATTATTAAATAAAATAAAAAAATAATAATAATAATAAATAAAATAAAAAAAAATTGTGTGAATCACAATTTAATTCCTGGTCTTTTACAAACCCACTAGACACTTCACAATGCACGTCAGAAAACACCTGAAACCATAATAAAACCAAATAAAAAACAACATGATAAGCACAGATATAAGTGACAAAAGAATAAGAAGAAATGAATGCTGCAAGCAGTGATGAAAGGGCCCTCGCACCCGGACTCACCGCCACCCGATGGCGGAAAACAGCGAACGGTGAGCAATATGCATTTAAAGTGTTAAATGTAGGAGGAATATATCAAAGTCATTTATATGTGCCAAGCTTTCTGCTGCCAGCTGGTGGCGCTATAACTATAACTGAATACTGGCATGCAGATCTCTTCAAGCCAGGACATTTATCAAACATGTGAAGTTTGGTGCAGATTGAACATGGTATGTTTAAGTTAGTGTAAAACAAGTCATATCCTATTGCCAGCAGTTAGCGCTATGATTATAACTGAATATTGGTCTTTAGATGTGTTCAGGCCAGGACTCTTATCAAACATGTGAAGTTTGGGGCAGATTGGATATTGTATGCATGAGTTACAGCAACGTCCTCTTTCATGGCATTAACAGCATTTAGCTCTTAGTAAGTGTTGCTAGCATGTTTGAGCATGTTTCTAGCATGTTTAGGACTCGATGGCCTATTTTAGTGTGTTGCTAATAGTGCATCACAGCGTTAAACATGTCACTTCCTGTTGACAGTAGATGGCGCTATGCCTATAACTGAATATTGGCATGCAGAAGTGTTCAGATCAGGACTCTTGTGACATGTGAAGTTTGGGGCAGATCAGACACTGCATGCCTGAGTTACAGTAAATTCCTGTTTCATTGCATTAATAGAATGCTTTATCACTTAGCTAAGTGTTGCTAACATGTTTTAGCATATTTCTAGCATGTTGCTAGCCTATTTAAAGGGGTCATATGACGCGATTTCAAGTTTTCCTTTCTCTTTGGAGTGTTACAAGCTGTTCGTGAATAGATAAGATCCCTAAAGTTGCAAAGACTAAAGTCTCAAACCCAAAGAGATATTCTTTATAAAAGTTAAGACTTGTCCACGCCCTCCTAAAACGCCTCGTTTAAACACGCCCCCACATGTCTACGTCACTGTGTGGGAAGATTTACATAACACCGCCCAAATGTTCACGCAAAGAATGAAGGCGTAACTTTGATTCTCGCTGTAGTATTATTGCTGCCGCCGTCGCCATGTTGTGAAGACGCTGTGTGTTTCGGTGTGAAAGCGAAACTACTTTGTTTGGCCTTCCAAAAGAGGACACAACTAGAAATCAGTGGTTCAGTTGTTCTGTTCACACTGTTCCAGAACAGTTACTTCAACCCAAATATTCAGATGTGTGCAGCACATTTTATGGAGGATGAGGACTGTTTCCTGGGAGAGTAGACTACAATGCCGG
>NW_015554082.1:1341010-1365708 GCF_001515605.1 Sinocyclocheilus anshuiensis | reverse complement strand
CAGTTCCAACTTTGCAAGGACAGTCTGGCGCTTCTGACTCACAGCCTGTAAGTACGTTTTCATATTAAAAGAATTTGCCACTGACGATTCAAACGTGAGTTTTGAGCAATGTAGAGTAGCACTTATTGTTTGTCGTTTCTCTGATCACAACATGGTTTTATGTTTACGCAGCGCGATGTGCAACTCAATGCGTAAAAAGACAGTATAAGTCATTATAATATGTACATTATGTGGAAAATAATGTTTTTTGAACGTTAAACCGCATAAACACAT
This sequence comes from Sinocyclocheilus anshuiensis, assembly GCF_001515605.1. NCBI lineage: Eukaryota > Metazoa > Chordata > Actinopteri > Cypriniformes > Cyprinidae > Sinocyclocheilus > Sinocyclocheilus anshuiensis. Next base: position 1,365,435 of record NW_015554082.1, on the reverse strand, counting down.
TGCATTACACCAAATACACAAAATAATGTTCTTTTTAGCAACGTCATATCAAGTTCAAGTTCAAGTGACTGATTTTGATTATAAATATATTATATATATATATATATATATATATATAAATGTTTACCTATACATAAGTTAAAAAAATACAGACTATACGGATGCTTCACATAAACGCTGTACCTATACACAGCTAACCTACTGACAGATTTTGACTATGAATATACTATATATAAATGTTTACCTATGCATAAATTAAAAAAATTGACCCTTTAACACTTGCTGACGCTTTTTAATATGTTGCTAGGAGTCCATAACAGTGTTAAATATGCCACTTCCTTTTGCCAGCAGGTGGCGCTATGACTATAACTGAATATGGGCATGTAAATGTGTTCAGCCAAGTCTTATCAAACATGTTAAGTTTGGAGAAGATTGGACACTGCATGCATGAGTTACAGCACTGTCCTGTTTCTTTGCATTAATAGCATGCTTTAGCACAGGCGAGAATTTTTGTAAGGTTATTCAGTTATTTTACACAAATACTTATAGCTCAGTTACCCTACCAACAGGTACTTCACCTAGATTTGATATCAAGAGAGGAGTTAAACAAGGCTGCCCCCATCTCAACTTTATTGTTTATTTTGGCTACAGAGATGTTGGCCCTCCTTATTAAAAATTCAAAAATTGAAAGATTAAATGTGTTTGGACAGGAAATTGTGATTAGTCAATTGGCTGATGATACCACATTATTCTTAAAAAATCTTGAACAGATTCCTAAAATAATTGAGATAGTAAATTATTTTTCAAAATTTTCAGGTTTAAAACTTAATATTTGCAAATGTGAAATTATTACCATACATGAATGCCCCCTTAAAGCTGCATATAATATCCAAATCAAGTCAAGTGTTAAATATTTAGGCATACACATTTCTAAAGATGAGATCATGATGGAAAAACAAAATGTTTGGGACAGATGGAATTAATGCAGAGGTAGACTTGATGCATGGATGCAACGGGATTTGTCAATTTTTGGTAGAATTTATTTAACTAAAATGGAGAGTTTGGCTAGCATCTTGTCTTTCTATTTCTAATAGAGCTATTAATACCATAAACCAAATTAACTTCAACTTTATATGGAGAAAAGGTGCGCATTATATTAAGAGAGCACTACTTATACAAGACTATGAAAATGGTGGATTACAAGCCTTTGATTGTTCTTGTATAAATGGTATGTTGAAGGTTAAATGGCTTAAAAATTGTATAGCAAATGAAAATAATTTTTGGTTTTGCATTCCCAGAGGTTTATTTAGAAAATTGGGTGGAATTGATTTCCTACTAAGATGTGATTTTACTGTTTCCAGACTACCAATCAAAGTATCTTCCTTTCACCCACAGGTCTTGCTGTATTGGAAATGATTATACAATCGCAATTTCACTCCACACAGAACCCCAATATGGAACAATAGGTTTATTCTATTTAGATATAAATCTCTATGTATTCTTGATTGGCTTGAAAAGGGTGTTTGGTCAGTTCTTCATTTAATGAACGAGGATGGGAGTTTGTTATCCTCCAGTGACTTCTGTTCCAAATAGAGTTTGCACTGTGAACGTAAACAATTTGAGCGCGTTTTAAATGCCATTACAAAAAGTTTTATAAATCTAGTACAAAACACTTTTGTTAACATACCAGATGGTTCATGTGCACTCCCGTCACTTCTCTTTAATGGTAACAACCTCAAAGCAATGCTTCCCAACAAACTTATTCGCTCGTTTCGATTCTGTACTATATCTGACATTCTTGTGCCAAAACAGTATTTTGTAAGCTTATGATAAACCAACTATTAAAAAATTGCGAACACAGTATATTAGCTTTCCAGCGGATTCTAAAGCAAAGGAAACTCATTTTAAAATATTTAACGGTATATATCCCTCATCTGAGTTTTTAAGACAACGGTTTAATTTTGAAGAAAATGCCTGTACTTTCTGTCAAGTTGACATTGAGACAACTGATCATCTTTTCTTTTTTTGTGTGTATTCCAGAATTTTCTGGGAAAATAAAATGTCTTTTTGGTTGGAGACAAAAATTCAGTCACTGCCCAAATTTGTTAGAAAACACATTATGCATATATTCTGAGAAACAACATGCAGAAAATGCATTTAAACACTTTTCATATTATGGTTATGTTATGGTTTATATGGTTCAAAATATGGTTTATTTTGAAGGTTTTTTTTGTTTGTTTTTATTTTCTTATCTTAATTAGTTTTGTATGTGTCCAGTATTCACATTCCTCTAATATTCTTTTTGTTTTTCTATGTTTATCAGTCCTGTATTGTTGTTCATTGAATTTACGTAGTGATTGTTTCATGTTTACTGGTCTTGTGTGTAAATGCTGCTCTTGTGGCCTCAGTATTATATGACATTTTTGTTAAATTCCAAATTATTTCATGTGGAACCCCAAAAGCAGCATGGTGATGGAAAAAAAAGAGATGGGACAAAAAATATTTTGCTATTCTTTTGAGTTCACTTCCAAAACTTTGTGTGATTGCCAAACTGGTGATAGAAATTAAATTATGTCAATGGAAAAACTATAAAAACATATGCTTTTGCGATCGAATGCACATTTCTTGGAGGAAATGCACAACTTTTACAAGAGAAATCTCTTAAGATGTATGCATTCAGTGTACAAGAGAAGTTATCATGTGATTATTTGAAGCAATGACTAATGGTTTCTCTATCGAGATTTTCACAAAGCTTTGTTTGTCTCTTATAGATGACAAATCAAACACTCTTCAGATGGTGATCACAAGTTTTAGTTTTCCTCTTGTTTTTATAGGGGAAAGAATGTGACTTGATTAGATCATTTTGCAAAGGGAAGGATGTTTCCTGGCAATGCTCAGAATTTATCTGCAAACTATCTGAAGACCAAATCATGCCAGAGAAAGAAAAATCAGAACATGCCTGCAGTATTTTATAAGTCTTTAATGTCGTACATAAGCCTTTGATATTCCTTTCTTAAATAATTTATGCTTGAGAAAGTCAACAACTATATTTCATAAAACTAGATGTGAGCATTATAAACACATGTCAAAGTTTACAGTTATAATAACATTCTCCAGATTACACGACACTGTGCATCTAACTAGGCTTAACGCTTCAAGCTGTGGAAAGATTTATGCTTAGTTTAGGCAAGCTGATTTAATGATAACTTTCCATTTACAGTATATAATCCATTGAGTTTTACAGACGTTGTGTATAATGTATATGTCTGAAAATCTTAGAGCGTTGTCTTGTGGTCAAGATGTTTATTTTTAGTTATGTGTAAATGAAAGTCACTTTAATGCATTAAGGTTTTTTTTTTTTTTAATTATGAATGTCCATGAATTGCGACATTAAGCAGTAAAACTGCAAAAAGTTTGAAAATGTTATTTAATTATATTTAGGGCATATAAAATGCTGGATGTGAAATCAGCTTTCAGCGATTATATTCCAAAATTGATCAAAATGTAAATTACATGACTAATTTCTACTACAGAAGGATATTAAACACATAAACTATACATAATATACAAAATAAAAAGTATTTAAAAGTATTAAACTGTTGACGGTGTGTGTTTTATATCCTGTAAACACCCATTATGAAAGAAGTCTACATTTTGGTTTGCATAAAGTTCACTCTTTGGCCGAAGTACAATGTAAATGTGGGTCAGCATGTTTGTCATGTCATGGACAAAAATCACCTCTCAGAGATAAAAGGTGGTATATCAGGCATATTTGGAGGCAGGCTTCAGTTTGGGAATGGCACTAGGTCACCATTCATTTGGAATATCTGCAGGTTAGATGTCTAGAAATTGTAATTGCCCCGCTGCCATTTTTATCTTTTTAGATAAGACACGTCTGTGCATCATTACAGGGTCTGCAGGATATTTATATGAAACCAGCGACTGAACTGACTGAGAAAGTTTTGTCTAAAGATGGCATTAGCGGAGAGTTGCAGCACTAAGCCTTAGGATGAGTTCATTGGCTTGGATAATTAAAAATAAGTCTGAGGAGGAGTTCTGTGAAGTTTCGCAGATGGACGCAAGCTCGCAAAGCTCTTTTACAAGTTTTTCTATAACAAATGCTGGACTGTATCACTGTAGACTTCTAACTCACCTAAACAAGTTAATCCTGGATTGGATTTCAGACAGAATTCAGAAGATTTATTACCACCAGGTCTTTTACGGTGCAACAGAGCAGTGTTTCCCAAGCTTTTTTGTCCTATACGTTCACCCACAGCCCCATCAGTAATGCTCAAGCAACTTACTCAGTCTATTTTCATTTCCTTCATACTACTTCATACCACTCATGCTGATTTCATGCTTGGTCATGCCTAATCTAGTCCAACCCATTTGAGGGTTATGTTAGCATGGGATTCATTTGATCATAAACTCAAAATACAAGTTCTTAAATATTATCTGGAACTCAAAAACTGTTGACATTGTCATGATAATTATGTTTTGGAATGATTCGTGATAACTGTTGTTGGCTTCACCTGTTCTACCTGAGGCACGTTTGAGAGAGTTCACACCTTTTTTTTTACTAAATGCTTTCCTGTTTTTGGCACTTTCATTTGAATTCCTCTGTATTTTTGGGTGTGGTCCATAATTTAAACAAGAAAATAAATATCGAATTTAAATTGGCCCACAATTACATGCACAAGTTCTACCTTCTGAAGCCATTTTCACAGGAATGTTCATCTTAACAGTATTTTGTGCCTGCAAATCCCCTGTTTTATGAGCATTGTGCAGCTCTGAGCACATGATTCGTTTAGTTTTGCTGGGAACAAAAGCCTATTGACTTAAATTATCTGTAGCAAAAGACATCTATAATTAATACCATCTCAGCCAGATGCCTCACATCCCAGGCCTTCATTTGTAACTTGACAGAACAACAAAGTCAAACGGTTCTATTTGCCTCTTTCGGTCATTGAGTGCAATTGATCAGGTTGCATGAATTAGGTTATGGTAATAGGTTGTGAGAGCATTTCATCTGGCTGGTTGAATTAAGCCATTTAATATTGTTCAAATAAATGACATGCAATGAAGATCATCAAGAATGCGAATGAAGTCAATGGAAAATTTTCGTGGAACATTTGTATCGATTTGTGCACTGTGGTTGCTTAAAGATGGTCATTAAAAGGGTATTAATAATTCAGAACCGCAGAGTTGTCTTGTTTTGTTTAATAGCTCTCACAAACCACTGCTGGAGTGACTTATTGTTAAAATGTAACTGTGAGTTACAACATATTGATGTAAATTATGCCACAAATCGTATTGCACAACGTATTGCATAACTAAGAGCATACTGTGTAGTATGAATGGAGTGAGAAACTCATTTAGAATGGTTTAGGGAAAATATATTCCAAGGTAAAAAAAAAAAAAGAGCTAGTATTTGAAGTTCTGTCTGGAAGCAAGGTCAATGATGTGAAGCATTACACAACTGTCCGCAATGTTATTATATCGTCCTTATAATTAATTGTAAAGTATTCTGCATTTAATTTTAGTACAGTGTTAAAATGAACCAGATATCATCTGGCTTTTGTGAGGAGGACGTGGTTCCTGTACTCTTCCTTGTGTACTTGGCAACTAATAGTATTGCCTAAATACATGAACATAGACACATACATTGTCTGTGTCTGCTGTGGATGGTGAGTCACATGGTCTCTCTCAGTTTGGTCCATTCTGTTGCTGTGTTTGAAATGCATTGGATTCCTTGCATGTGGTGTTGGTAATGAATAACTTGTTCTCTAAACTGTCTGCCAAAACTGCATCATTTTGTGTGCAACCTAGAAGAAATGGTAAAACACAAAAAGTCTACTAAAACAAATGTCCTTCAAGCACTTACCGCTACTTTTTGTAAAGAGCAAATTTATATAATTGACAGTATGGCATTTGATGTATTGATTAGTTGATTTTTATAATGAATAATGTATTTTGCTGGATACTTATGATCTAGTGCATTTTTGTGTATTTTTAAATTGACAGGTGCAAAACTCAAATTTCAGCTTGGTTAATTTAAAAAACGTTCCAACCATGTTGGATGTCATAGCTTTTAGTAACTTCAGCATATTTTCCTGATATTTTGGAGCAAATAGTTCTGTTTGTTAATTTGTTTGCTTGGATGTTGGCTTTTTTTTTTTTTTTTTGTCATGTTTATGTATTCAGAGCAGTCAATCCACTTTGTACCTGTAAAGCTGAATGCTGCTGAAATACCCCATTTCATCATCCCAGATTTCTCTCATGCAGCAGACTTCTTTGCAGGCTACTGATAAGCTGCAGATAGAAGTGAACATCCAAACACTTCTGAGCAACACATTTGTTTGCATGTGGTTTGACCTCTGATTGAGTAAGTAACTTAAACTAACTTAAAGAAACTTAAAGAGATACTTTACTCAAAAAATGAATGTGATCATTTACTCACCATCAAGTGGTTTTAAAGCTGTATGGATTTATTTTTTTATTTTTTTATGTAGAAAACAAAAGGCATTTTGAAGAATGTTGGTAATTAAACACTTTTTGTGACTGTTGAATTTCATTGTGTGGGCAAAAATAAATCTTTAATGTCCCACAGTAGAAAGTCGTACCATTTTGGAACAAAATTATGACAGACATTTCATTTTTTGAATGATCTTTTTAATTACAAGTAACTACATTTTTCAGCAAACAGTAGTTCATCTGTGTTCAAAACATTGCAGCTTTTCCAGTAATAATAAGCTAACTTGGCCAGCAAGTCTTAGTGTAGCGTGACCAACTGCTACATCGTTTTTGTCACATGCATTGCACATTCAGTTCAACAGCCTAGTCAGCAAGCTAATCTGACCCAAGTATTTTTTAATGATTTAGTAAAATTTCATTTTAACATAGGGTCTCTGAAAAAATCTCTACCTGCATTTATGCAAACCTTAAAAAACTTACTTGCACATACAATTCATTGCAGTTTACAGCTGAAATAAACATAAGTGGCAGTAAAACACCAACAACTTTTATTCCTTTTTACACAATTTATGATTACGGGGCAGATTATTAATTACTAAAGACTCATGTGGTTCCTTGAACTATAATATGGCCTCAGAACACTTTTACCATACATGATTTGTAAAACTAATACTTTTTATGTTTTGATTAAATAACCAGCTCCATATCTGTGTTTTCTTATGTAGTAAACTTGCTCGGTAGCTCACCTGGTAAACATAGCACTTCTGAAGCGGAGTGCTCGGGTACGAGTACTAGTGTAATAGTTGTCATGAACAAACAGCTCAAAGACTTGTAGCAGAAAGCTAAAATGGTAACTTTTGTCTCACGTTTACTTTTTGTTAACCCTGTCGGTTAGGTTTAGTGTAGGTGGCATGTTAAATTTAAGGGCGATAAAGCTTTATAACCTTTCAGCGTCGCTCACCGGACATTTCAGTTTCAAACTTCTGCAATAACAACCAGGAACCAGTAAAACTGAACACGCTTTTAGTGACAGTCGCTTAGCATTTCACTTTGAAAGTGTTGCAGAACATGCAAGAAGCAACGTAATATCATTTTGCAGGAATGTCACCACCACAGGCATGTTTTTTTCCAGCCTGGGTTAATAAATTGATCAGGTCTTCATTGTGTTTGTACCAGATAAATGCTGCTGTAGAGAATGAAATATCATCTCATAGTTATATAATTAAAGATATTGCCACGTAAACATCTTTTAGCTTCTTTTTAATAGTAGCTTGAAGTGCTGCAAACTGCTTTTTCAAGGAGTACCTTGACTGCAATTTAAGTCAGCTTGTTGTTTAGGAAGCTGCATTTAAAATAGCTTCCCCGACATTGCATATTATTATACAGCAATACAGTCATCACCAGCCACAAAGTTTCTGCTTTCAACACAGACAGACTCTCATGACCCTCTAGAGTCTAGAGGATACAGCCTCTTTTAGTGGACTTTGCTATCCTAGGTACTACCAAAAGTCCAGAGTTTTGCGACCTTAGGGAGCATGATGGATTGTAGCGTGGTAGAAGACTAGTTAGGTATGCAGGTGCTAACCCATTAAGGGCCTTATATGTAAGTAATAATATTTTGTAACAATAGTCTATTCAAAATCCTAAAATGTTGACTTAAACTTTTAAGTGAAAGCACAACTGTGAGTTGTGATGCTGTTAGACATTATTGTTGTGTGACTCTAATTATATGACTTTTTATTATATTTTATTATATAACTAAAGAAGACCCTCCCTCTCATTGTAGTTTTAAACTCTGGGAGAAAGACTCACTCTTGCTGACAAGCTGGCAGGATTTATTTTCACATCAACGTTTTCACAGCATGAATTCCATAACATCTCTACCTCCTTCCACACAGCCTCTTGTTTAATTTCTGCTGCTTTGTTTGACTCAACTGTAAGCGCCGATTTGCATGCTTTTAACATCCATACCCACCCAGTGCCTGTGAGCAGAGGATGGCTGCTTTCTGTTTCAAAGGGGCTGGAAGGAAATAAGGCATCTTTGAGTTTGAGAAACCCTCCATCTGCAGAAACAGTTGAGGCAAGTGGAGAGATGAAGATAACAGCCTCGTGTGAGACGTGAGCTGTGTTACATGGAGCGAGAGTGACTTTAGCGAGAGTCCCTGCTGTATCTCGACTACAGCAGACTGTCCTATTAGGAGCCGATTAGACGTCCCACATCCATTTCACGGTTCGGCGGGCACGGGAGAGAGGTTCTTGATTTGTAGTTTTTATGTTTTCTTTCAATCCTTCTTTCTACATCATTATGTTTGTGTGTTTAGTCAGTGTATATGCCCTTTTCTTTCTTCCAAGTAGTTCTTGAAGCCATCAAATGCCCTCTCTTGCCTCAACATGGATACTTGGAGAAAGACATTGGGTTCTCATGCCTCTTCCGTATGCCTGTCACTATTGTTTTGGTAAATATTTCTCAAATATTGAGCTTGGAGCCGACTCATCTTATGTTGAGTTAATGTATTGAAGGATAGTTCAGGCCACTCTAAATTGATCCTGATCGCCTTAGTGGTGAAGAGCCCATAAAGTGTCTGTGTAATGGCCATTGATTGGTCCTCAGAAATCATCAGGCTAACTTATGCCCTTGCATTTACAGCAACGATAAAATGATGTGTCACATCACTGACCTTCAATTATCTCTCTCTAAATGTCAAACCATCCAGAGGTGTTCGAGTGCAACGTCTCCCATTGATCTGTATTCAACACCAAACAGAGACTAATCAATCTGAGGAATATAATCAGTCTTTTTGCCTGATTTCATTGTGGGTTTAGTGGTGTTGGCAAGCTTCTAGAATTTCTAGCCATTAATATAAATAAATAGTAATACATACTACTGTATACATACTTTTGTACTTCAGTATTAAGGCTAAAACAATTTGCACAGGGAATGTGTGGCATGCATCCAAGTGGATGGCAATAAATACAGGTCTAAATGTGGTCCATTAACGAACCCACTTTCAAAGCTGGTCAAGGACACGTGGTAACATCACATTTGTAGTTTAAAAACTAATGCTTCCTGATTCACCCCATACAACACTCAATACATTGTTTTGTCACAAGCTTAAACAAAGTCAGCATTCTCAATAAGGACTTACAGCTCCAAATACTGTCGTAACCAGGTGTGACGCAAAGACTCACTAGAGGTAATGATTGCGCTTAAAATTATGTGCTATTTGGCGAAGTAACAGGTAATCAGAACATGATATTTAATATAGACACACAATATTACTCACATATATATTGATTAAACTTAAAGCGATAGTTCTCTCATTCATGAACCTCATGTTGACTCAAACCTGTATGATTGACTTTCTTTTGCAGAACAAAAAAGAAGATAACAGTTTTGGTGACTATTTACCCCACAGACATTTCTCTTTATCATGTTCCACAGATGAAAGAAAGAGAAAGTCATACAGTTTAGAAAGATTAGACTCCTGTTGCATTTCTGCTGTTGGCCTAATTTACATAAGCAGTTGAAAAGCTAAATCATCCAACTAATGCCAAATCAAACTTCCTGCTGAGTTAATGGCCCTACCAACTTTACAGCCTCTGGGATCAACAAATAGTTTGCAATTTCTTTGTTATGTGACAGAATCAGTGAGAAATATGAGAAGTACTCATCTAATGTGGTTTTTATAAATAGGTTTCATGGTGAGTTTTATGGTTCTAAAATATTCTTGTTCTCTCTATTTTTTTTCTGTAGTTTGTACTTAAAATGGAAATGTGTACTACATTATTTTTGGCTCTTATGATAAGTTGCTTGCAATGTTCCTCATTTGTAAGCCACTTTGGAAAGAAATGAATGAATAAATGTAAATGCAAACCATGGTACATACAGGACATGTACAGCACATAACAGTATACATAATACACACAATACAGTGCTTGACAGTACACAGAACATTAAGGGACACAATGTGGGCAATGTGACATGTGAACAGATTTTCGAAGTAGAGTATATGTTTATGGTTCACATTCAGAAGATCATATTGTGATATATATATATTGTCCAGTTTGGTGTCCCTTCCAGATTATAAAGTGGAAGTTTAGACATGGAGCTGTCCTGAATGGCTTGGTGATTTTGTAGAAAGAGTGGCTAAAACTTCACCATCACCATATTGAAATGTTTGAGTCAGTAAGACTATATTCTTCATCCGATCAAGTTAAGGAGGATGAGAGTGCCTTTCATTTACTTTAGTACTGCAGATGCTATTTTACAGTATATTGCTGCAGATAAATGATAGATTGTTTGCTGCGGGAAAGAAGCTATCCTGTTTAACAACTTTGGCACAAACAACACACTTCCATGCAGTTTCATTCAGGGCAAGCAAAACAAACAAATGGAGAGCAACACTGCCGTTAATGAAGATAAATGCTTAACTGGATGTCCAATTTAAAATCCAGTGCCAGGCTGAGAGTTCAGTCATAATCTGAAGCTGTTTCTAAATTAATCATTGAAGCAAACAAATTGCTGTCATTCACTTCCATGTATTCATATTACATTCTTTTTAGAGTTATTTGTGTTTGTGTACAACTAACCCTGTTCATTTAAATAAATTGTTTGAATGAATCATTCAGTAATTCACTCATAACACACCAAAATCCCCGTCACTATTAGTACTGTCCTAAAGATCAATTCCTCAAACCCAGACCAAATCCAAACAGTGTTTACATGTCAGTTTTTGTTGCACTTCCTTATGTTGGTGTGTTTCATTTTGAAACACGTTTGGATCAATGTGACAATCTGTCACAGCTTTATGAGATCCTCCCATACATGACATTACTGAAGTTACATGTGCTGCATTCCAAGGCATCTTTCACTCAGATCTGCTGTGTCTGTGTCTGTGTGTGTCTCTCTCTCTGTCTGTGTGTGTGTGCTGTCTGTGTGTGTGTGTGTGTGTGTGTGTGTCTTTTTAACCATTCAAGCTGGCGGTTAATAAGAGGCTTAATAACCGCCAGCTTGAATGGTTTTGGGACATGACCTAAAGACAACGACGAGTTAATAAACAACGACGAGTTAATAATAGTTTAAATATAGCCTATAGCAACATTGAAGTGTTACTTAGATTTTTCCTAGTTTTATTGGGACTGATTATAACTTGATATGATGCTTCAACTGTCTGTGTGTCTCTCTCTCTGTCTGTGTGTGTGTGCTGTCTGTGTGTGTGTGTGTGTGTGTGTGTGTGTGTGTGTGTGAAGGGGAATGCAGAAGTGGTTAGGGTAGGTACTCTTTATGTCTCTGGGAGCAGTTTACCTTGTTAATCAAGTCACTATGGCTCCAGATACTAAAATAGACAGACATCACAACATCTATGAGGCAAACATTTGATGGGAGGACAATTAAACTGCTAATTTTATAAGTCACACACATCATATCCGTCATGCCAGGAGACTGATAGTGCTCAGATAGGTCTTGTTATAATGACCTATAATTTTAATGGTAATGTTTTTCTTTTCAATGTGCCATTTAATAGTCAAGTCAAGTCACCTTTATTTATATAGCGCTTTTATAATAGTTTAAATATAGCCTATAGCAACATTGAAGTGTTACTTAGATTTTTCCTAGTTTTATTGGGACTGATTATAACTTGATATGATGCTTCAACTGTCATTTATATACTATCATTCAGTAAGAGTTTTTTTTTTTTTTTTTGGAAAGAAGTTAATACATTTATTCAGCAAGATAAGAATGCATAAAATAAAAATATTACAAAGCATTTCTATTTCAAATAAGTGTTGTTCTTGTTAAACTTTCTATTCAATTAAATAAATCAGCATATGAGTCCTATGATTTCTGAAGGATCATGTGGATTTTCATTCATTCATTCATTCATTCATTCATTCATTTTTGTGTTGACATCACAGGAATAAATTACATTTTAAAATATATTACCACAGAACACTGTTCTTTTAAATTGTCATCACAATATTACTGTTTTTCTTTCTTTTTTATCAAATAAATGCAGCTTTGTTGAGACATCTTTAAAAACATTTTTAAAAATCTTACCCGCCCCAAACTTTTGGACGGGCTTGTATAAAACAGGTTTAATTAGTTATTTTTGGATATATCCATGGATATAAACCATAAATTTACACATTATAAGATTCTCTGACTGGTGTACACACTGTAGAGACCACTGGTAATAGATAATATAAAGTCCACTTCAGTGCTTATTAAACTTTTTATTGTCTTTATTAAATTAAACAAATGAAATGTAAAAAAAAAAATCTTCCCTACACACTTGTAAGCTCATTTATCTGAGCTCTTTGTCTTTTTGTCACCCTCGTTGATCAATCGCTCACTCTTATGAATAGTAAATAAATGAGGCATTTGTTTGTTCGCATAGTAAAAGCCATATGGCCTGTTCTTTCCTCTGAATCCAATCTGACAAAACATGTATTGCCTCCAGAGAAAGCAAGAGAAAGAGAGTGCAGCTCCTGTACTTTAAGCAGATGGAAATAACCTTTTCCCAGCAGCATAGCTGATATCATCAGCAGAAGAACCCAGGCAGTCGGCACAAGTGGTCTGTTACCTCTGTGGCCTGCCATTATCTACAGGAATGCTGTCTGTTATCTCAACAGCACCCTATCAAAGCGCACCATTACGCAAGCACAGCATGAGCAAGGTAAGAAGCCCTCACTAATATAATTTGTAAAGACCATATGAGAAGCCTAATGAATGAAAGCACATCCTGGTCCATATATGTATTAGTACAATGTGAACAATACAGCCCTTTCTCCTCTTTTTAACAAAGGAGAGCTGATGAAAAGGAGACCTTGTTAGATGAATCAGAGCTCCTTTGGTACAGGACGTATGAAATGGATTGATCGAGAAAATTGCTTGTTAAAAACAGGGCTCCCCAATGTTCAGAAATGGTGGTCGATACTGGATATTTCATTTGAACTTTTACATTTTGTCCCCCCTAATATGTTCATGCTTGGTTGAATAAATGGATGGATGGATTGACAGACAGATTGAAGTGATTCTAGGCTATATTGCCAACACAGTGGAATTCTTGGCACGGTTAATGGATTGGTGACCGAGTGAGTTCGAAGGGGGCAGATGGATGACTAATGTGCCATGATTGGAATTGAACTGCCGTGGACTTAATCTCAAACTCAATAAAGGCATGGACATGTGCTGCAGAAAGGAGATGAACTGTACCAACTGATGAATGGTTGGCATGGCAACAGCTATAAACATTTATCTTTGTTTGGCCAAACCAACAAAACATTAGCTTAATCAGATATTTAAATACTCTTATATAATAAAAGCCAAATCATGAGTGTTTGGAAAATGACATATAGGGTCATCCAGGATATGAGTGTTTCTTCAACATTTGGCATTTTAATGTTCCAGGGGTTGATTTTTATCCAAAGTAACAGATTTCACCATTTTTCTTATTGTTATAAAGTGAAAGTAAAAGTTTTTTTTTTTTTACATTAATTTACCATTGCTACTTTCAAAATGTCTCATAGTTATATATATATTATATATGTGATTCCTGTCCTAGGAATCTTAAATTCAATATTAAATTATGAAAATCCATTATAAAATATTATTATTAATTAATATTATTATTACACACACAGTAGTTCTCTGAGATTTTTAAACATTTTTGTAAGAACTCTTTTAAAAACAGTCATATTAAATTATTACAATTTATAAAACAATAACTGTTTTCTATATTTTAAAATGTAATTTATTTCTAATTTTCAGCAGGTATTACGCCAGTTTTCAGTGTCACATGATCCTTCAGAAATCCTTTATATATGTTGATTATTTTATGCTCAAGAAACATTTGATGATTAGGAAGTTATGTTGGTGGTGGGCATTACCACAAAGGAAAAACAAAAGTGAACGGAAGAGAAAGTAGAAGGAAAATGAGGAATAACTATTGGTAAAAAAAATATGTCTTCAAAGGAAAGATTCACTTGCATAATTGTATTAAATGTGTTTTTGAATTGAAATACATAATAAAGTATTAAAAAAAGAAAGTTCGAAAGAACAGCTTTTATTCGAAATAGAAATCTTTTGTAACAATATAATTATTTGTTTGTCTCTTTTGATAAATTGAATGAGTCCTTTCTGAATAAAGTTACTGTAAGTAAATAAATAAATATCTTATTTCAAACTTTTAAACAGAAGTGTACACAGTTGAACTTGTTAGAGTGATTAAAGTGTGATTATTTTCAATCTGTGGGGCCACAAATGCCATAGTTGAAGAAGCACCCACATGCTCTTGCGTGTAAATGTGTGTACAGTATGTCCCACATACCAGTCTAGTTTGATTTATGACAGTCACCTTCTAAAGGAGACCTTGTTAGATGAATCAGAGCTCCTTTGGTACAGGACGTATGAAATGGATTGATCGAGAAAATTGCTTGTTAAAAACAGGGCTCCCCAATGTTCAGAAATGGTGGTCGATACTGGATATTTCATTTGAACTTTTACATTTTGTCCCCCCTAATATGTTCATGCTTGGTTGAATAAATGGATGGATGGATTGACAGACAGATTGAAGTGATTCTAGGCTATATTGCCAACACAGTGGAATTCTTGGCACGGTTAATGGATTGGTGACCGAGTGAGTTCGAAGGGGGCAGATGGATGACTAATGTGCCATGATTGGAATTGAACTGCCGTGGACTTAATCTCAAACTCAATAAAGGCATGGACATGTGCTGCAGAAAGGAGATGAACTGTACCAACTGATGAATGGTTGGCATGGCAACAGCTATAAACATTTATCTTTGTTTGGCCAAACCAACAAAACATTAGCTTAATCAGATATTTAAATACTCTTATATAATAAAAGCCAAATCATGAGTGTTTGGAAAATGACATATAGGGTCATCCAGGATATGAGTGTTTCTTCAACATTTGGCATTTTAATGTTCCAGGGGTTGATTTTTATCCAAAGTAACAGATTTCACCATTTTTCTTATTGTTATAAAGTGAAAGTAAAAGTTTTTTTTTTTTTACATTAATTTACCATTGCTACTTTCAAAATGTCTCATAGTTATATATATATTATATATGTGATTCCTGTCCTAGGAATCTTAAATTCAATATTAAATTATGAAAATCCATTATAAAATATTATTATTAATTAATATTATTATTACACACACAGTAGTTCTCTGAGATTTTTAAACATTTTTGTAAGAACTCTTTTAAAAACAGTCATATTAAATTATTACAATTTATAAAACAATAACTGTTTTCTATATTTTAAAATGTAATTTATTTCTAATTTTCAGCAGGTATTACGCCAGTTTTCAGTGTCACATGATCCTTCAGAAATCCTTTATATATGTTGATTATTTTATGCTCAAGAAACATTTGATGATTAGGAAGTTATGTTGGTGGTGGGCATTACCACAAAGGAAAAACAAAAGTGAACGGAAGAGAAAGTAGAAGGAAAATGAGGAATAACTATTGGTAAAAAAAATATGTCTTCAAAGGAAAGATTCACTTGCATAATTGTATTAAATGTGTTTTTGAATTGAAATACATAATAAAGTATTAAAAAAAGAAAGTTCGAAAGAACAGCTTTTATTCGAAATAGAAATCTTTTGTAACAATATAATTATTTGTTTGTCTCTTTTGATAAATTGAATGAGTCCTTTCTGAATAAAGTTACTGTAAGTAAATAAATAAATATCTTATTTCAAACTTTTAAACAGAAGTGTACACAGTTGAACTTGTTAGAGTGATTAAAGTGTGATTATTTTCAATCTGTGGGGCCACAAATGCCATAGTTGAAGAAGCACCCACATGCTCTTGCGTGTAAATGTGTGTACAGTATGTCCCACATACCAGTCTAGTTTGATTTATGACAGTCACCTTCTGCAGTCACATGATACTTTATCTAGAGTCTCGGAATGCATTCCAGCAGAGGCACATGGTGCTGGAGAGGTGTGCTCTAGTCAGACTCTTCCATTCGACACAATCTCCAATACGGTCCACACTGGGACACCAAGCCACGAGACCAGGGCATACTTATCATGCTGTTTATAACGATCCTTCCATTGTATCTAGAGCAACGTTTAATGTCACGCAACACCGTCGCATGCTGATATGCTGTGGTTGCTGCTGAAAGAACATTGTGGCATATCAGCAAGTTTTCAAAAAGAGGAGCCGAAATTGACTCGAAGAGAAAGTCAAAAATACAGACAGTTGCAAAACAGTCTGGAATACATTCTGAATGTAAGTGATTTCAGTAAAAGTTACGCAGCCTTTCAGCTGGACAGCAGCAGGCTTGTTTAGAAAAATGTACTGGTGCCTGCCGTGCTCCTCACGCTGAGTTGTTTGGAGTTTAGTCTATAATCAAAGATGCTGGGGTACAAGGAAATCCATCTCTACTGCTTGCCCCTGTGGAGCAATTTAAAAGAAACTGTGGTAAAATTTTTGTTTATATTTGTTTATGTGCGTGTGAGAGTTTATAAGCAGAGAGATTTTCGTTATCATCCCATCCTTGTTCCTTATTCTGTCTAGTAAAGGAAGCAGAACTTAAGGAAGTTTCATGCCAACTAAATATACTGTGTCGTGTCAGTGAAGCCTCTATTCAAAACATCATATTGATAGCCAAAGCTGTGTTCCCTCGGAAACAAAAAAAACATGACTTTAATAAACACAAACACCAGGGAACATTCAATCAGTTGCTGAGTCAGATTTCACCTTTAAATGCAATAGAAGGAATTCAGTCTGTTATTGTATAGTTTTGGGTTAATCTGATCAGTCATAATGAAGATTATTTCACGTTTTCTTTAAAAATACCCTGCACTGTTGAGATTTATGTATCAAATTTAGTCACAGAAGATAATTTATCATCTTGTTTCTCTGTTCTCTACTCAGACACATAGACGAAACCAAAGTACAGATAATAGCTCCTCTTTCACATCCACTTTCATAAATCCATAAAATCCAATCTGATAGAGAAAAAGGTCAGAGTTGTTAATAGACAAGGACACACACCATATAAAGCACTTGACCAAAGGTCCCATGTATCCCTTAATTCCATGTCCTTTTGTTCATTTACTTTTTAATTCATGTTAATGTATCCCAATAATGAATAACTTCCAGCAAGCACATTCATGAATACCAATTAGCCCTGTTGCATAGTTATGACTAATGTGGCAAATGAGGGACAGGTGTGAGAATAATAAATTAAGCCACCTCTTGCTGGCAGCCATGAAGCATGAAACTGGGGGGAAATAAACCCACTGTGAAGGGCTTTCAGATTTTCTGAACACAAACCCGGCAAGTATTATAATCATTTAGAACGTGAAATTAATCACATTTGTTGTATTTCTGCAAAACCTGAAATTAAAATTTGCAATTGTTGCAACTGTAGCAGGTTTTACGGTAGTTTCAAAGTGATATGTAACTGGTGCTAAATAGTGTTCAGTTGTCCCTGAAACAGATAAACGTGACTGAGGCAACGTTGTGTTATTTTGGTTAATGTGTATATCACAGCATTTCGGAAATGAAATGTCCGGTGAGCGTCACTAAAAGTTTTATGCTCTATTGCATTTGAAATAAATGTACACCTTACACTAAACCCTAGCTTAAATGTAACTGATAATGTGCGCAAAAGCAAATCTGAGAGAAAAGTACATTTGCTGAAGCAAAATGCTGTTTGAGCTCTTTTCTGGAGTATTGTGATTTGTGTTTCACAGGACTCGTACCCGTAAAATGTCAATTCAGTGCTGTGCCAGGTGAGCTAGCAAGCAAGTTTACTATGTCAGAGAAGCCATACATATGGAACTGCTTATGTGATGCAAACATCAAAATGTATTAGTTTACAACCATGACTATGGTAAGAATGTTTTGAGGTCATGACATAGTATTGTGCAAATGAGCAATGTGAAAATATGTCTTAAAGGGTTAGTTCACCCAAAAATGGAAATTAGGTTGTGTTCTACTCACCCCCAAGGCATCCTAGGTGTATATGACTTTCTTCTTTCAGACGAATCCAGTCGGCGTTATATTAAAAAAGTCCTGGCTATACCAATCTCTATCATTGCAGTCAGCGGGTGTTGCACTGCTTCAGTCCAAAAGAAGTGAAATAAAAAGCACCCATCCAAGCGCATGCGCAACGCTGACCTCATACGTCATCAGCCCGGAGCTGTTTCCGTGTACAACTGTTGGTGCAAGCTAGATTAAAGTGATTATTACATTTTGAATATGGATATTTTTCTTACAAAAACGCATCGATTCGCTACAGGAGGCCTTTGTTCACGCCCCACCCCCCCCACCCGGAGCTGTGTGAGACACTTTTTTTTATGGATGGGCACTTTTTATTTCACTTCTTTTGGACTGAAGCACTGCAACACCTGCTGACTGCACTGATAGAGCTTGGTATAGCCAGGACAATTTTTTATATAACTCCGACTGGATTCGTCTGAAAGAAGAAAGTCATATACACCTAGGATGCTTCTGGGGTGAGTAAAACACAGCCTAATTTTCATTTTTGGGTGAACTAACCCTTTAAATAATTAATACAAGAACTATTTTTTATGGTGTTTTACTTCCTCTAGTGTTCATTTCAGCTGGAAAGTGCAGTGAAATGTATGTATAAGTGCGTTTTTGCTGTTTCCTAATGAGCCTGGGTGGAGCCAAAATTATACACAATTAATGAACAATTTCTCATTACATAAATTCAGGTATTAAATTGATTTTTTATTCTTTGGCAAAAGACAGAAGTGCTTTTTTAAAATTGGATTTACCAGTTATGAAGTGAGCAATAAGGCATTGTGCCTCGATGTGGCCTGGCCACTGAGCATGAAAACCGGAAGAGATTGTGTGATATTGTGAGATTGAGAGTAATTGTTCAGTGCTAAATGTATAGAAGGCGCTGCAACCTTGGATCCTTCACGGTGCTAACAATGACTGACATGGTGCAAGAGATTGGTCCGCTGAAGAACAGAGCAGCTGTGGTGGGCTTTTTCCACTCACCAGTTCTAAAAAGCGTGAGTGTTTGTGGTTTTGGCTAACCTTGTTAGTGGAAGATGAAAGGCCAGACTCATACAGGATTGCGGTTTTCTCAGCCCACACCTCAAAGGATAGATCAGACATCAATGAAGACTCCTGAAGAAAACAGAACTACATTAAACTTTGTTACAGAACTTTAGAATTAAAAAACAAACACTTTGAAAAGCGACAGGAGTCTGGTGACTACAAATGCAAATCTGAACTTCTTTTGGAATCTTGCTGTAATAATCAGCACCTTTGATTTCTTCTTGTATTTCATTGGGGGTTTTTTTACACTTGGAAATGAATGAATTAAATTCAACTCACAATCACACATTTTTCTCACACGTTTGAGAAAAAAATGTGAGCCATCTAATATAACAAGGACCAAATGGCAGACGTCATAGCACTGACTATTACCTCCATATGTCACACATAGACGTGTGAATATAACATCATGCTGCACCTCTAGTTTGATAGTGGTGGCCTTATAATTAATATATATATATATATATATAGGCCTAGATAATGGATAATATATAATTTGTTGTATTACTGGTTTACATAAATTGGCTTTATATGAAATCCATTGCATCTTCCTTTTGATTTGCCAGTTAATTAAAGGAATAATTCACCAAAAAAAAAGTGAAAAAGAAAATTAGCTGAAAATCTACTTACCCTCAGGCTATCCAAGATGTAGATGAGTTTGTTTATTCATCAGAACAGATTTAGAGAGATTTAGCATTACATCACTTGCTCACTAATGGATCCTTTGCAGTGAATGGGTGCCGTCAGAATGAGAGTCCAAACTGCTGATAAAACATCACAATAATCTACAAGTGATCCACATGACTCCAGTCTATGAATTAACATCTTGTGAAGTGAAAAGCTGCATATGTGTAAGAAAAAATCATTAAGGTTATAATAATAAAATTAAGATTATAATAAGGTTATTATAATCATTAAAACGTCCCTTCTTGCCAAAATACCAGTCCATAATCCATAATAATGCCATCTCATTATTAGTTTAGTCATTGGTTCTGTCAAGTGTGATAACCATTAGGGTAGTATTTCTGGTTTGGGTTTTTTGGTTCTTGTTCCAAGTTACTGTTACTTATAGTCGCCATCATTTCATCATAAGACATATGTATCCATTCACTTACTGTAGTATTTTTTAGCATTTTGTTTTTCCTTTTCAAACCTCACAAAAATGTGTCTGTATCAAGAACGTCTAAACAATGTGAGTGATTTTTTCCACCATCATTTATCCTGCCAATAAATAATTCACACATTTTAATTTTGGAGCAAAACTCTTTCATTAACACCAAATCATGAGAGATGCTGATGATATAATTATATGTGTTTCTACATTATCTTTGATGCCTTGTGAAACATGAATGGAGATGATAATGAGGGGTCTTTACCAGGGCCTCTCTTTATGAATTAGACAGAGGGGTCTAAAATAAACCTTTCTGCATTACATTGCTTCCAACACATACACAACTAATATTATACATGGCATTATAGCTGGAAACTCTGATCGTAAAAGGCATTGTGTTGCCTCTAACCCAAATGGCCCACTATTATGGTGAAGTAATTTTCGTAACTTCCATAATTTCTGAGAGAATGTTTGACTTCATAATGTTGCCATTTCAATAAAACTGTAAAATTATTTTTTATACTTTGGGGCTAAAAGTAACATAGACAATTGGGAAAAGTAAAATGAATAAGTACAATGACCTAATACATTTTATAAACTGTGCAGCTATTACAATGAATGGATAACTAGATGCGCAATATAAAAGTCATAGTGTGATGCCACTTTGTCAGCAGTAATTAATTAAGGTACTTATGGTCAGATGATCTAAATTTCTGAAAGTAGGGATTGCTGCAAAACATTTAGGGGCACAAAGAAAAAAAAACACTCCCTAAAGCATGCTAATTGTACCTCTAGACTTTCGACTGACTGAAAGTAAAATGATCTCATCAAGCAACAGCATTGCAATCAATTCAGCCAATGAAAATTAGCTTTTCTCATTATGTGAAATTATATTATCTGAACTGTGGTATAGAATAAGGAGCAAAGTAAATTCTCTGAATACAAAGCTTCTCTTCTGCTTAGCTCTAAGATGCTACTGCCTTCCACATATAGAATACATCTCACTTAGATAATGTACATCTCACATATGTGGCACATGTTCTTTTGTATGCTCAACACATTTACATTGTATGAAGAAAGACACTGAGTGTGCTTTGTACCAAATACTTTATTTGCATTGTTTTTATCCCACAGCTAAAATACAGAAAGAATTGTTTACTTTTTATCATGACTGCATGCAAAACCTTTTATTAATTTGCATAAAACAAACATCCTATCATGGCTTAAAGATAATGTGACAGTATACCTGTGTACCTGTCATATGCTAATACATATACTGTACACGGAAAATAGAGATTACAGTTACTGAAAGACCATCCTTATGCAGTGGATCTTAGAAATATATTTCTTGTATTTATTATAAAGAAATGTCATGCTGAGCATCTAAAGCTTCAAAGAGAGGCAATGGAGCATTATTACAGCATGAGGCCAGAGAGAGCGAGAGAGAGAGAGAGAGAGAACTTTACTATTCCATCCAGAAGCTCTTTTGATTTGAACTCCTGAAGAGCTAAAAGGAAGACACATTAGGACAAAACGCAGGATAGCACAAACAGCTCAGCTTACAATGATTTTATATGCATCATTGAGTGAAAATGTTGCAAATTCTGTCTTTCGGATCAAAGAAGTTGATCTTATCAAAGAAGTTATATGACTAATCTGATTGTTCATTGACCCTGCTAAATTGATGCTAAAGTATGATAATCACATGCAACTTGACCACAGCTGCAAGGAAATGTTAACATTTGCAGGCAATCGTTTATATTTAATTTTATTACTTATGATACAATTGAGTCATAAGATTCAGTCTGGACATTTGACTTCAGGTTTCAAGGAACACTCTATTACTATTTTTTGTATGATATTATGCAGCGCCTGAAAATAGGCTTATTGGAAGTTACCTAGCTGGGGACTATTTTCAGGCACTGTGTAATATCATTGCACCTGCTGCATCCATGGTACGGAAGCAAAGTTCCTTGATTATTACGCCGGAATAAGAGTATAGTTCCTAGCCATATCGGCCTAGAAAATCACAACTTTTCATTTTCCGTCGGTCTTAGTGCACGATGTAACTACAGAAGAGTCAAGTTTTAAATAGGAAAAATATCGAAACTCTTTGGTCATTTTTGAGCGAGATGCTAACGGTCTAATCAGATTCAATTATCTATGTTAAGCTACAGCTAAAAGTGCTACCGCCAGACCCGGAGATCAGCTGAATGGATTCAAAAACGGTAAAACTCAACTGTTTAACTCTAGGGGAGTTGGAAAATGAGCCTATTTTCAAAAATAGTGGATTATTCCTTTAATTTTTTTCAAATGATTTTGTAGATGATTTGAGATCAATCTAAATTTAATTTCACAAGAGCATAAATACCTTGCACATTCTGGCTCATTGACCAATGTCTCTGTTTTCTGTTTTAGATAGTGCTTTTGTAATGTCTAGAGAGAAAAAAAAAACTTTTAAGGAATTGTATGTTTTTAAGGAAGATTTGATAGGCCTACTTTATTTCCGGTGATTAGAAGCCTCAGTTAGATGGGCAAGTGCAGCTTTGCATGTATGCAACAGCAAAGGAAATGACACACAAAGCAATCACACTAGCTGTAGCTAATATTCCAGGTAGAATATTAAGTTTGATTATGAACTTTCTGTTAGGCTGGTGATCGTCTCTAATAAAAATATATTTAAAGTATGTTTTTAAATCCCAGTGCTAAGTGCTCCAAGCAAATCTGTCATCATCATTGGCACTGTGCATTAACATCAGTAGCACTTCTGCTTAAAAATAAAATGTTTCACTGGCTTCTTTTCATTAAAACATCATTGTTACTTTGTGTCTCTGCTGGGAAGTCTGATAAAGTTATTTGGGTAAGGAATGCATGGGAAATTAAATGCATGTGTTTGTGTGTTTATTTTGTACTGGCGTTCCAGGAGAGCAAGAGTTTCTTCTCTTACACATCCTGATAAACAGAAGTCGAAGGGCATGAAAACAGCTCTCAGGCCGTGTCCCAAATGGCACCCTCAGGCCTCGCCGTCCTCCTCCGCGGTCCAGTCCCATATGGCGCCCTCAGCTCTCCTCCGTATCTATCCTTTGCCACATGGGTTGTTAGGTAACGATCCGCTGTTGACTTTTGCACCAATGCAAGCTTTGCAAAGGGGCTCAATAGAGATGTGTGATCTCTAACCTGGGACATCCTACAGTTATGGGTACTGTTTAAGAAAATATTCAACAGGGAAATCACTTTATTTATTCAGTTTTTCAACAGAAAGCACAATAACAGCCTACTGTTGCAGTTACGCTCACCCACCACAGACACAGGATGTGTGAAACAGGCCTCAGGGCATCCAGCTGTAGGAACGCCAACTTGCGTTCAACAATACTGTGACCTTGTGACCTCCATCGATTGTGAGAACACTCTTTGAAATCTGAAATGACACACTACTGTCCACATCAAGTGTTCTATTTAGGACAGCTCCCAGTAATGAAGACCAGATCTGAATGTAGATGAGGTTCAGCTATCAAGATCATGACAAATACATTTCTTTTAACAGGTAAAATGGTAAGTCACTGTCTTCATAAGATCAGAATCAGTGCAGATTGGAAAATAAATGGTCAGGTTATTCTACGTTTTACTAGGATTTTCTAATTATCATTGTGTGAGCCTGTGAGGGTTTCTATGTCAATATAAGATCTTGTATACTCTGAAAAAAACAGCTGACACTCGCATATCTCCAACAACTGACTTTTTTTTTTTTTTTTTTGGGCAAGG
>NW_015554082.1:1339994-1340515 GCF_001515605.1 Sinocyclocheilus anshuiensis | reverse complement strand
TTTTGTTTTTGAGCAAGGTGCCGCTGTCAGGGGAGTCAAAAGATAATTACGTCATCATTAGGGTTGCCAATTTACTTCAGAAATGGAAAAAAGTTAAAATTGTGATTCTTTATCTTTTATTCTTTAAGAAAATAGTGTTTGTTCTTGTATTCTTGTAGAAAATAAGTGTTTATTCTTTAAGAAAATAAGGGACAGAATAAGGGACGCTCCAAATATTTGTACTGTACCATAATGTAGGCTGTCTGCATGCAAAAAGTTCTCAGAAATAATCGCAATTGTTTTGCTTAATTTGTGTACAATTATTCTAAAAATAATTTTAATGTCACACAAAAAATGTCCAATATACCAATGTACCAATATAGAATTGTGACTTCACAAATCACAAGTTTAGGCTATAATTTAGGAGGTGAAAATACTGTGAAATTACAAATGGCATGAAATATGAAAGCTACACTCTAAAAAATGCTGGGTTAAATACAACCCAGTGCTGGGTAAAATAGGGACAAACCCAGCAATTGGGC
>NW_015554082.1:1315923-1339829 GCF_001515605.1 Sinocyclocheilus anshuiensis | reverse complement strand
CCAATTGCTGGGTTTGTCCCTATTTTACCCAGCACTGGGTTGTATTTAACCCAGCATTTTTTAGAGTGTAACAACTGATGGTCTATGAAACGTCAGTCAATAAAGCAGTTTTAACAATGGCACTTGCACTTAAAGGCAGAGTAAGTGATTTCTGGTAGCCAATGTTGATATTTGAAATCACCAAAACAAACACGCCCCTACCCCAAAAGGGTCTTGCCCCTATTTTGATAGCTCCGCCCCACACATATGTACACAACCCAGGCAACGATTAGTTCTGTGAAACAAAGCAAAACCAATGTTACACCGTGTCTACAGACGTGAGCGGCGCGGCGCAACAAATCCCCGACAGAAAACTGCTGCCGGGTTCTATTTATGACGTGCTGACACAAATTTCAAATGGTTTTCAATGGTCGTTTGATCGCGTCCAGTGTAGGCAGACTTTAGCTGTTGTAGACACGGTGTTACTCACCTATTGAGAAGAAACAAAGCAACCTCGGCGTCCGCTCCTTGAGTTCTCTCCAGCGCTGGAAAGCTGATCCGATATTTACACGGGTCCTACTTCTTGCCTTATCGTTCCGCAGATGTTTTCCTCTTTTGTTTTTTATCCACCATCTCTATCTTTCTGTTGCTCGGCTAATGTCCGTCCCATGCACTGAACGCACTCTCCTCCACATCACGAGTAGACATGCCCCTTATTGCTGATTGGCTACAAGTTTGTTTTGCGATTCGGCCCGAATCAGTTTTCTAAAGTGTTTTTGAAAAATCACTTACTCTGCCTTTAAAATATCATTACAACCATATAGGCTTTGAATGAATGAAAATGCATATTTTTCAAATAAAGAAAACTTAGAGAGTGTGGGCTGCTTCTGGTGCTTGGATTTGTACTTCAATATTGAGGTCCACGTTTAAGAATACGCTAGAAGTTTTTTTTATGTATTTTTTTTTCTCTCTATTTAACAGCATTAACTTACAATGAAAGACGTCTTCCCTAAGGTAGCTTGAATGTTTTCCTGCCTTGCTGGACGTTTGCATTGGCCCAAACCGATTTGGCAAAATCAAAACTCGGACGGTGAACGGAATTGCGTTTGCGCGAGTCCCGCTCGTTGTGAGGCGGGAGCAGCCGGCAGAGGATTCCGCTTGGTCTTAAAGCCTTCCTCAAACGGCTTCTTCACAAATAAAACAATGATTTTCCCAAAAAGAATGATTAATTATCAATTGAGAATTTGTTATTGATATGGTCTAGTGAAAATAGTAATATGGGCTGCGAGAAAATAATAAATAAAAAGAGTGGGGCTGCTATGAGTGCAGGCAGTCTAGGGACAGCATCCATATTTAAACCCAGTGGCATGACAACACCGGGCCCTTGCAGCCAAAAATACAGACCGGCCCACTGGGAATCCTCCCGGTGCTCCCAATTAGCCAATCCGGGCCTGCTTAAGGGAATTATAACTAATCTGTGGTGCTAAAATGCACTTTTTAGGTGCAGATAAGGTACAAGGTTGGCAGGTGACCCTTAAACATACAACTTGTGCAAATTTTTCTGACAGTTTTGCAAACTTCTGCCATGGCTCATTTTGCTGATAAAGACATTGATTATGAAATGGCAAACTTATCCAACTTTTCACTGAACTCTACAGTCCCTATTCTAGGTAATGTATATTAATCATCACTGAGTTACACCGAGTCTACAATAAGAACAAATCAGAGTCGGTGAAGAAGATAGGAACTGCAATTAGCAGTCAATGCCTTCTCTCATCTGTTAAATAGCCATATAAATGAGTCTTGAAAAAATCAAACATTTGCTCACTTTCTAGGCTGTTCTTGACATATAATTATCATACGTATCGTCACCTTGTGCTTGTACCTCTCATTTCTGATTCTCACCTCGTATTGAGTAGGCAAACTTCTTCAGTTTGCCTACAGAGCAAACAGGTCTAACTGTACTTATCCAGAGTGAGCAAAAGGACTGGCAGAATCACTCTGGACCCCTCACATCCAGCACACTCCCTCTTTGAACTGTTGCCATCTGGTCGACGCTACAGAGCACTGAGCACCAGAACGACCAGACACAGGAACAGTTTCTTCCCTCAGGCAATCCATCTCATGAACACTTAACAATAACTGTGGAACACACACTATTTCACTCATACACATTTATCTAACACTCATACTCAGTCTACACCTAAAATTTGCACATAATATACAGTACCTGTACATACAAAACTGTCTATTGTAATATACCTGCACATACAATTGTCGATTTATATATTTTTATTCCTTATTTACTTGTTCTATTTTTTATTTTTTATTATCTGTTTTTTGTTCTGTCACTGTCATTCTGTCACACTGTGGAAGCTTCTGTCACGAAAACAAATTCCTCGTATGTGTAAACATACCTGGCAATAAAGCTCATTCTGATTCTTCTGATTTCTCACATCTAATACCCAATTGATGCCTCTGCCATTTTTAATGGATTATGGTGTGATCAGTTTGTATTCCAAAAGATGCAGAGAACAGGTAGGTACATTTTGTAGTTTCTGGGTAAGCCAATATGTCCCTTCTCTGTCAAACTGTATTCTCAGGCTATATGGCAGAGTGTGATAAAAAAAGTTGCTCTCTCTTTCTACAAACCATATTTTACAGCACAACACACCTCAATGACTTTCCACCTTGGCAGAGGAAGATATACAACGGGAATTTGCATTTTCAAACCTGCCTAGAGTAATTTCAAAACTTTGTTGTGCAAAATATTTAAAATGTCCCCCAGGAATATGTCCCCCCCCCCACTCATTCTTTTCTCTTGTAACTTCTAACTACATTGTGAGGTCATTGCAGAGAAGTCACAACGCACTGTAGGCTATAAGATCTGTCTGTCCGACTGAAAGTGATTTCCCTGGTCCCCATCCACATAATATTCATTTTTTGGGGTAAAATATCCCTTTAAAGGGAAGTACTGTGTACTTCAACACACTTTAGATAAGATCATTTTTTACAGAGCAGGAATCATCGGTGGTGGTCTGGCCTACATATTTCCTGAGCAAACGAATACCATTTTTCATTCCGTCTGCGGCAGTATGAAGCAGGCAGCCACTTTCTTGGCCTCTATTCCTGGACCAACCCCTTCAGGCTCTCTGTGGTGCCAATCTGCCTTTACTCAGCTGACATCAGTCATCAAAACAGAATGTACATTTTTCCAAAGCTTGGTGGGAAACATGGTAACTGATGAAATCATTGTAGACTTTATCACGTTGGGAACAGTGTTTTCTCTCTTTATAAAAAAAAAAAAGAAAGTTGTAGGCCTATGTATTATACTTGTGGTGAAGTCACTGTAAATATGTCACTATTTAGTAACAGCAAACTGACAAATAGATTTGCAGTTGCATTGTGGACGTATTAAGCAACGTGACGCAAAGTGTAGGGGAATAAAACATTCATTTATTCAAAAAATAATAATACAAAATTAAGAAACGTGACGTGGACTGCACAAAGCTAATGTATCCATTACATCAGTCGGCCCCTGGAATAAACGGTAAGTTAATTATGAGACTATAGCAACCCCTTGTGGAGAGACGACGAATGCGTTGTTTTGTCTTCCTCCGTTCGTGATACGAACGAAATACGAAAAACTACAATACAAAAACACAAGTTTGACACGAAAGCCGTTGGTTTTTCATTAGCTGGATAATAATGTCTTGCAAAATAAATAAAACAAAAACTTTAAATGATAGATTTTGAAGGATAAAGCTGATCTCTGTCTGAATATATAGCCTATCGACAATATTTTAAATGCCAAAACAACAGAAGTGTGATTCACCAGACTAACAAGTGACTTTTTCATTTAGCATGCATCATTACAGTATTTGTTTTCACGTCATGACTCGTGACATAACCTGTCCAAGTCCATGAGGAAGTGCCACACACTCATTGTTTTTCTACTATGATTGTGTTGTCTTATACTGAGCTAATTATATTTTTTTGCAATCTGGAATTAATCTGTATTTTTACTTTTTAATGAAGACATTAAGCCATTTTCCTCATGATGACCCAGCTGGTTCACAGGTCATTTCAGGTTTCACTGTCATTTTGGGGACATTCAGTCACTACAGTTAAGTTAAGACAAAACCAAATCACCCATTGTGTCAACGGACCTCAGATGAAAACCTCAGACTGGTTGATACTGTTAGATCATGTTATTTACATCCACAAGGGAAAAGGGAAATGGAGAAGGTCCAAATGTTTTTTTTTTTCTGCTTTGTTTTAATGACGTATTATGATGATGTATTCATGATCTAATAACCTGTTAATAACTAGTTTTGCAGCTTATTGTTTGATCTAGTTTATATCATCTTGGTGGTTAAAAAAGGGAATATTAATGTTTGTGTCCTGTCCTCTTTTCTGTCCAGTGGATGTTGGAACAAACCCAAAAGGAAAAGTGAGTACCCAGTGACGGATGGCCAGCTATGCAGCAAGAGAGGTGAATTCTGGGATACGGGTCCAACCTTTTAGGGACATAAAGGGATCTGGGAGGTGCTCATGAACTAGCTCAGGCCATCATGGATGGGTTAGCATCACCTTACCTCATGGTGTAATACCTTTTACACAATCTGGGGTACGTCACAGGTTTTTCCTACAGTATATTCTGTTTCTACTGTTGTTTTTGTTCTCACACTTCAAAATGTCTCACATCCTCAGTGAAGTCTAATATTCAGATTCACTCTTCTACAGAACTGCTTAGGCCAGGGGTTTCCAGGCCTGTTGTCAGCTAGAGCTGCTTGAAGGGATACTTGTTTCAAAATACACAAAGAATATCCATTTGAGGTCTAGACCGCTTGTAGAGATGGATTTTACAGCCTGTGACAGTGCTGCTATATTCACTTATGTGTGATGGATTCATATTTTGATCTGTGTCTTGATGAGCCTCAAATATCTCCACATTAAATATATATAACGTGGATTTTTCTGTCCTGACCAGTGCTGTCAAGTCAAGTACCACCTCGTTTTCATATGAGTGTATCTTGTGATTAATCTGCTGTCATCACCCTTGAAAGCTCTTTGCGTACGTTAGTAAGGGAATGGATATAGTAGGCAGAAAAAAACATGACAGTATCACTATATGAGTATTCAAATAAGCATATTCAAAATTACAGTCAAATGTTTTAGCAGGCTATTTGATTCTCATTATAAAGATGTTTTTTCAGACCGGTTAGTACATTGTTTTTAGGTTGGACTACTACTCCCCACGTAAGCTAGCAACCAGTCTCAAAGGAAAAACATGCTTGTTGTGACATTTCTACAAAATGATATTACAAAGTTGCTTGTTGCACATAGCCCCATATTTTACAATAATCTGCCCTGTAATCATAATTTGTGTGAAAAGGAATACAATTTATGAGATAGCAAAGGACCCACTGGTTGCTACACTTCAGAATTTTAACAGGTATTATTTGTAACTTTATTCATAAACTTGGTGACACACTTGATTTTTTGACAGTCAGTCAGACTACGTTTTAAAGCTTAATTAGTTTTAATGGCAAAAGTCATATACAGATTCTGCAGATTCTAATATACTGCTTCTGAGAATAAAGCGCTGACGACTCTTGCATGCCTTTGATACACGTGATCAGTGACTGGGTGAGGATTTGCTTTTCATTAGGATCTTTTCTGAGTCACCCTGATTTACTGCCTTTGACTCTGATATAATAAGGCTACAGTTATTGATCTATCTGTCAGTCATAGCACCAGACAGATGGTAAAGCACCACCTTTTCCAGAGCCTTCACCCCCTCTTATTGAAAGGAGAGCTCCCTTGCATCATAATGAAGTTTCTTGCTTGAATGTGCAGACTGAATCCTAATATATCAGGCTTTCTCCTTATGGATTTACTGCATGTTACCCGTTTAGATCAGTCTTATGCTCCTCTAAGTTAGACATCCTAAATGGTCTTAAATTGTCTATTTAGGTCTTTTTAGTTCAAAACATTCAACACGTTCAGCTAATTTCAACTCACCGATGACCAATGAGTTTTATTCTATTATTTTTCTATTGTTCTTATTATGTGTGTTTGGTGTAACTCCGTGATTGATATCGAAGGTGTTATGTCACTTAATGGTCTCCTAACCAACCGATCCCCTTTAGTGATTGCTGCCATCTAGTGGACACCTAAATTATGTTTGATACCTCTTGAAGAGTTCAGTAATAAATACAAATTCTGTAATCATTTACTCTTTGAAAAAGAGTGATTCCCAAAGCACAGGAATATTTACTTTCAGAGGGTACTCTAAAAGATATAAATTTTGTTTTGGCAAACCTTTAAGACTTTAAGACCTGCCAACTTCTCATTAAAATCTATTCCAGTGACAGTGCCTGTGCTCATGGGTGATATTTTAGACTTTTATGGTGCAGTATTTCAATTACAGAATACAAAAAAGATGGCAAATGACTTTAAATCCATGAGACATTTAACAAAAGCAGTTTAGAAATATATTCGCTGTTAGGACTTTCTCTATAATTGCACCCAGAACTGTTAAAGTTGTGATGCAATGGAAGTACATTCAAGTGAATGTATTTTTGAAAATAAAAAAATGTAGGTCAGGGACTTGGTTCTATCTATCGGTTATTTACTGGATGGAGGCAGATCTAATAATTTAAGGGGTGGTTTTAAGCAATAAAAGACTGTTTTTTCAGCGGTGGGTCAAATTATGATATTATATAAATGGACATATAAAAAATGAACAAGGTAAATGAGCATCAATTAATTTTCTCAACAAAATCAATAACATACACTCTAAAAAATGCTGGGTTGTTTCAACCCAACTTTGGGTCAAATATGGACTAACCCAACTTTTGGGTTAAAAATTTAATGTAAAAATTTAACCCAACGGTTGGGTTAGTCCATATTTGACCCAAAGTTGGGTTGAAACAACCCAGCATTTTTTAGAGTGTTCCTTTAGAAAATAGATGGGGTGAATTACCATTTCATGTCAACTTTAAAACCTTTTTTTTCTTTTCTTTAGTTTTTCTCCATCATCAATTGTTTTTAGTTTAAAAGTGAGTCATTGTAAAGGCCAGTCCATGCATATTAATGATAATGCTACATGAAATTCAACATAAACTGCACTGAACTGCACTGTTAGACTTATGGAGGCTTTACAAAGAACACTTGATATATAGAAATGTCATATGGGCCATTTTTAGGGGAAGTTTTTGTCCTTTTATAATGGCTCTAATGTGTGTAATGTGTACAAATGTTAAGTCAGTCTATATTCAGCACTTTGGCGGTTTTACTTTCATGCTGACATTTAAATCTTCCACATTTCAGTAGCTCATTTAACTCTTTGTGTGGAGAACAAGTGAATTGAGTGGTAAAATATTTGTCTTGTCTTCCCGTTTCAGTTTGCTTTCTGGTTGTGGCTGCGGTTATCACATTGTATCTGAATAAAAGTATTAATTTCTTTCAAAATAAAAAAAAATAATAATTAAATAAAAATACTGACCCCAATCTTTTGAACTTTTAAAGTGCACAGATACAGAAAAAAAAATAGTAGGAAGAGTAGTACACTAGTATAAAAAACTAAATTCAGCCACTGACTCATGAACAAAATGTTGACTACATATATAAGTAGGCCAGGGTGTGAGCACTGGTACGCTATTGCCCTCTTCTGGCTGTAATGTAGAACATCCAAAAGAGCTTATACTTTGAGTTAAAACATTCATGAAAGATGATCACACAAGCATAAAAAAAAATCAGATAGACTGTTTCTACTGCAAATCTACGTTAACATACTATTTAACAACTGTAAGTTATACTAAATGTCAAATGTAAACGAGACTCAGAAAGGACAGTGTGTCACAGAGCACTGTTGTCAGCTGCTAAAGGTGACTGTCAACTTCCCTTTCAGTGGTAAAGGTGGGAAGTAAACTCTCTCTCCTCTCTTGTCTCTGCTTTGTATATGTGAAAGCTCAGTTTCACTAAATAAACTATTGTGGTAGAAACTTTCAAAGGTTTAAAGGGTTTCAGGGCAAAGGGGAGCATATGTCATCAACTCATAAAATCATGTATGGAACTATAAGAGTAGGCCATATGTATAGGGAGACGGGGCTAGTTGTCACTGGGTTATATTTCAATAACTATAAGGTCAGTTACACAAATGTGTTTTTAAAAAACTTTAAAATTAGAATAACTTTTGCAAACACAAATATATACAGTTTATTAATATTGTTGGCAAAAATAGTAGTCTGATTAATTTTACATTTCATATTTTACTCTTCATGAATAGCTCTGTTTCAAAATTGAATTACTGTTCACATTTTACTGAAAAGCCTACAAAATTGACTGACAACAGATTCCACTGTGACAGCCTTACATAGTGCACCGATAATGAATTGTATATTTTTCATGGGCATTCGTAGTGGAAATATATAAACTGCTTTTGTGTAGCCAAAGCGTAAATGTATGTATCTTTAACAGAAATGAAAATAGCCTGAGAAATTTTCACTTGAGTAAAAAATGTGACTAGTCTGGGATCTACATTATAGATTCACACATATAAGCGATATCATTCTTAACAAATAGGCCTACTTCATTGTCTCTTCTATTTTACTTTTGATACTTACAATTACTGCTATTATTTTTCCTATTAATTACATAAGACAGTAGTCAGAATAAACAGAAGACTCTTCATTTTTATTTCTGAAGCATATTTTACTCAGTCAAGTAAATGAAGTTCATCTTCTTCTTTCACAAAATATGTGCAGATGTCCATGAGACGGTGTAATTTTCCACGTTTTCTCTTAAACTCCTTTTGGGCATCCATGCACATC
The DNA here is from genome assembly GCF_001515605.1 of Sinocyclocheilus anshuiensis. Classification (NCBI taxonomy): domain Eukaryota; kingdom Metazoa; phylum Chordata; class Actinopteri; order Cypriniformes; family Cyprinidae; genus Sinocyclocheilus; species Sinocyclocheilus anshuiensis. The sequence goes on along the minus strand of NW_015554082.1, from coordinate 1,331,010 downwards.
ATGGTAAACTTCTGAAACTCACTTAGATTCAGGCACTGTTGGTAATTAAAGATTTAATTTTAGATTTAATGCTCTATAATGCACAAGTTATTGTTTGATCATACAACAAGCCACATGCGTAATATTTTCCAAATTTGACTGAAATTGATAACCCTCTCTATGGACACATTGGAGGTAGTCGCCTGCCGTTAGCTATTTTTGTATTTAATTTAGGAGATTTTTTTTACATAACATTTAGGTGTTTACATAAATGTAACATTTTGTTTATCTATTTAACAAAAAAATTACTTACAATCAAATTGTGTTCTTTTGGCTAATTAATTTGCTGAAAAGCGCTAGTAATATGATTGCCACTTACGCATCCTCTACTGAAAGAATCTGCTAACAGCGACAAACAGTGACAAAATGCAAAGAGCTAAAATAATGAATAATTCTAAATGATCTTTGTAATTTTCACAGGGAAAAACAAGAAAAAACACCATCTACATCCAGACCGTCAATTATTTTTTATGTGCTATGAAAATGTAGTAGTCAGTGGCTAATGACATACATTTTCAGTCACCTAGTGCAAAATTTGGTTGCATATGTTAGTAATTATGGAGGATTGTACAGTGATGTTAAATGCTGTTAACAGATTAAATATTTGATTGTTAAGCAGCACTGGCAGTTGTATGACATCTGTACCTCGTCCCCAGTGATGTCAAACAGGTTCAAGATCTTTTTGAAATCAGAACCCTTGAGATTGAAAAGGAATCCGGATGCCTTAAACTCTTTCAGGTTGATGGTTTTGCTACTATCCATATCCAACAGCTCAAAGACAGGGAGGAAATGGTGACAGATGAAGGTCTCTTCCACATCATGCTACGTACACATACACATTTCAGCACATGTGACATTGATCACAACCTCTCATAAAACAATAACAATGATAAAGACCAAGGAAATTTGGCAGTAAATGGGGTTTTCCTGCAGCATGAAAAAGAGGAAGTGGCTTTTTGCTCAGATATTGTGAGCCCTGTATGGTTGTGGTAAGTGTGGAGGGGCTGTTTTTGATGTGGTCATGTTTTGTAGGAGAATGTCTTACTTCACTACTGAGCAGAATGCAGACCATCATATAAAACTCCTCAAAACCAATTTCTCCATCAGCATCCCAATCCAGCATGTCGAAGGTCAGCATTATGTGTTTCTTCCCCATTGTTGTCACATGCTTCATGAAATGGTAGAACTGAATGTCTGAGGAAGGGAAAAGAAAAGCACGACAGTTATTCCAAACACTGAAATTCCACCTTAGCAATGTATCCACCTATTGCAGATTAATAAAAATTACATAAAAAGACTGTTAAAAAAATTACAGATTTGTCAGTTGTTCTCGTGTTAAAGGGGAAATGCGCATTAACAAGTAATTATTAGTGTATTCTTACCATTCAGTGTTTTTTTCTCATGAATATCCAGAAGACAAAAATAATCATAAATTATTTTAGTGTTAGTCAGTGAGAGAAGGCAATGAAACTTGTTTAAATTCAAATATTCGAAGAAAACCCCCTTTTTTAACTTCATTTTGCTCTTTAGATTCGAGTAATGTTAAACGCTTCCACTATCGATCAACAATTAATGCTGTTACCATGGTAATTAGGCACTTTTCACGCTTCCGCGTTTATAGCTTCCGGATTGGCGCAGGCCAAGACGCTTTCACACTTGGTTCGCTTGCCTGGTCCGAACCCGAGTTCGATTGCTCCCCCCTCCCCCTCCCCCTGGCCTGTGTTCATATTACTTTATTTGCGTCATCAAGCCAGCAGCTGTTTACCCCGTTGCTTAGTAACGACGGGCAGGAGAAGGCGGCAAAATGCGTAGTTGCCCTCTTCATTTTTATATAGTTCTGTTTTTGAACCATTGGTTTTGATTCCAAAGCTTCAGTACATAACGGCACTTCCGTTTGTCTTACGAGTGTACAGCAAATGCTCTAAAGAACGTTAAAGGCGAACAGAAATGAGACATACAGCTTTCTGCTTGACGCGCGTCAGTCACGCTCGTAAGGAAAGTGAGTGAAACACACACACACACAAACACACATTTTTATCAAATAATACGTCATTAATTGCGGTTCACTTCCGCGATTCGGTAGGCCTACGACTGCGTTCACATCAGCAGCGAACCGTACCCCAGACCACCCTTTTTAAGCGGACTCGGGTACGGTTCGCGGGTGCGCACCTGAGTTCGGAAGACAGCGTTCACATCATCCAAACGAACCGAACTCTGACGTCAATCGAACCCGGGTGCGCAACAAAAGTGCTAGTGTGAAAGCACAGTTGCTGCCTTAAAAATTTAAGTATAGTCAACTTAGTTGTATAAGTCATTTCAACTTAAATTATATTAAACTGACTTTAAAATATGGAGTTGAATCACATACAGTATAACGTATAAAAAAACTTGATCGGCCTGTAACTTATGATGTGACTTACACTATTTTTGCAGTGTACAAAGTGCACTTTGATTCGGGAATCAAAGTTTTTTTTTTTAATTACTTAGTTTGAAAACTGCAGTTTGAAAATAAGGTTTATGGCTGTCACAACTAGCCTACTAGCTTCAAAGCTCAGGCTGTCACAATATTTTATTTCCTTTAAAATGTTGGCGCTTATTAGTTTAGTCATTCTTCGTGCCTGTTTGTTGTTGGCTGTGCTCCATTATCAAACTTCGTGGGGAAATTTTACACATAGCCTACCTGATCCGCTGCTCCACTCGCAACCTGTATGCACATGTTTCTGGACATATCTGAAAATATTCACTGTAATAGCCTATCTTTTGTAGTAGCCTACCTATGGCACAGCATACACGTTATTTTATATTATTTACTTTAAATAAGCAATGTTGTATTCCCTACTTGTGCTATTAATGTGATAGCATAAATGCACGTTGTAGCCTACATTGCGCCCTTGAAATAAATAGTAAACAAGAGATGACTTGGTTTTGTGGTTTTACTCTGTCAAGGTTAGGGTTGTCATTGATAGTTTAATACGTGCTTTAACTGGACTCCTATATAATTGTTTGTGTTTATTATTGGTAAAAAGTCAGCGTTCTGAGTAGGCATAGGCTATAAAAAAATTACAATGCTATTTCTTAGATTTTATAACAACAGCTTGGGAAAAAGGCCTACTGAGAGTTCTGTTTTCTTTTTTCTTTCCTTCATTCTTTTTTCTATGTTATCTGGGCATTTAAAACACTTTTCATGTGTCAGGCTGAAGAGTGTCATCAGCATTTAATGTGAAATTTCTTATCAGTAATTTTAATGTACAAATCACTCAATGTCATTATCTGACAGGAAAGGGGAATAACCCAATTGTGAAATGGACAAACCAACGGAGAGTAGGGACAAGCAAATCAAACACAGTAACGCAACCAGGTAAATCATCCTCTGGCTTTCAGATGAGAACTTGTGGCAAAAATACCCAAGGTGTTGGAAAACAAATATTGACTTCATATCTTTCCCACCCTTAGGCTCAATTCCTCACATAGTCCACCTTGGAAACCAATTAGCAATTTCATGTCTTATGTTTTCCTGCCCAATATAATACAATCCAGTAAAGAATCTTATTTTTTTGAATGGGCCGTTAATGTATATGCTATAAATAGTCCAATATTAGAGAAGAGAGAGGACAGTGAGAAGGCTCAGTGGAAGTGAGAGAATTATGATGTCTGAGAACAGCTAAGGTTCTGGAGTTGCTCATGCAGGGTTTGGTTCCTCTATAACCTGCAGTGGACTTTTCCTGGCCAGGGAAATTCTGCCCTCCTGACACGTTACTTATAAGCTTGCATACTAAACACAACAGCAAAGCAAAATCAGTCTGGTTGTTGACGTTAATCTTGTTGGATTTTTGAGCGATCGATGGTAAGTCTCTTATTTCAAACTCATGTTATATTGTCATTAAAATAACCACTCAATTATTTTGTTTAAATATATTTTTATGCATTTTTTTTGCATAGGCCCAATAATATGTAAGATTATTAGCATAACATGAAAACTGACAATTTTATAAATGCTTAAACAACAACTGAAGTATCATTTACCAGTTTAACAAATGAAATATTTAGCCTATTGTTTGTTCTGTTAGTAATAACCATATTACAAAGCAAAGAGCTCAACTGGATACAACAGGATATGTCATGTTTTCACGTATCTTTTAGAAGTTGATAAGTCTTCATTTTGCTTTCTTAAATGCACAACTATATGGTTAGCTGCATTTTATTATTTACATTTAGCACTGTTTTTTTCACCTTCTGTCAGAGTAAACCTGCAGCCACAGCTGAGAACCAATGATTATTGCAGTCTAAACTTTTCTCTTTTTTCCACCAACAGATGTTTTTTCTCTTTTTGAGTACGTTGTTGTTTCTCCAGTCCTCTGCTGACAGATCCATCAAAACAGCTGAGAGTTACTGGACACTTAAACCAAATGGTTTGTTTGTCTGAATCATGTCTAAAGAAAAATACTTGAGCTCTCTTTTATAAACTGCTTCAATTCATTTTATTTATATTGGGGCTTATATTGTTATATTTGCACTTCTCACATGTTTTTCAATTGTCTGTCATCAGTGCTTGTGGTGAATGTCGATGCAAGTGAAGATGTAAACATGGTGCCACTTATCTGTGGAGAAGACTATGAAGCGAAAAATATTACATGGACAAGAAACAATGATGAAAATCTGGAGGCTCAAGGAAACAGGATCGTCGTCACAGTGGAGGCCTGGAAGGGGGGCAACTACTCCTGTTTCAACAGTGAGGGATCCTACCTAAACCACACACTGGTGCTGGCTCAGTGGACCTTCAGGAAGTTTATCAAGAATACTCCTGAGAAAGGTACAACCCTCTGTTACATTGTATAAAATTGTCATGATATTAATTAGAAAAATGTAAAAATGTTAAAGAAAATTTTTTTATGCTCATCAAGGCTTCACTTATTTTAGCAAATATAGCGTAAAAAGTAAAACTGTGAAATATTATTACAATAAAAATTTGATCAATTTTAATTTATTTCAATACATTTTTAACAGTGAATACTCCAGTCGTCAGTGTCACATGATCCTTCAGAAATCATTCTAATATGCTGATTTGGTGCTCAAAAACATTTCCTATTATCAATGTTGAAAATGATTATGCTGCTTAGTAATTATTTCTTTTCGAAACCATGATACTTTTTGATTATTTGAATATAAAGTTCAAAAGAACAGCATTTATTTGGATTATAAACCTTTTGTAACATTATAAATTGCATATATAAATTAAATAAATGATAAATGACAAATTTAATTAAGAAATTAAATATATAAATATATAAGTCTCTTCTGTTACTTTTGATAAATTTAATACGTCTTTGCTGAATAAAAGTATGAATTAATTAAAAACAAAAAAAAAGTAAATCGACCCCAAATGTTTGAACGTACTGTTTATAATTTTTATAATGTGTATTTGTTTATTTTATTTTATTAAATTAAATTACAAAATTGTATTTTATAATTATTGAATTTAATTATTAGTATTATTCTTTTTTTTTTAATTTATTGAATTACCAAACAAGGTTACATCGATTGTACAACAAATAACTATGGAGGTTCCTTCAAATGTAACTGGACATGGGATGGAAACAGGAATGGCCATGTCATTCATATCAAAGCCACACGGTAAGTTTCTCAGTTTTGCCTTAGGCTCTGCAATCTGCAGTGATGTAAGGGGTGTGGAGAAAAAAAAACTGACTGATTCTGTTCCAGCCCTCATGGTGGAAGCAACATCAGCTGCAGTCTGGATGACAGAGGAAAGTCTATCACATGCTTAGACCTTGACTACTGTCCCTATGCAGAGGAGGTGGAGCGCATCAACCTGACCATATACTTCAGAAGCAGCTTTGTTGTTGAATCCTACAATACAAAGTTCTACATCATGGATATCGGTGAGCTCTCAAAAACTGCTAAGAATATTGAATCAGTATGCCGCTCATCTGAATATGAAACATTCTTTTTCTCCACTCCTTAGTGAGGCCTGATATGGTGCCTATTAGTAGGATCAATAAAACATCTGTAGAGGTCAGATATCCACACTCCTGGAACACACCATCATCCTACTTCCCTCTCATGTTCCAAGTGGTTCGCTGTCGGAAACGCGAAAAATGTGACTGCTCCAAACCGAACTTACAAGCGGTAACCCAACACACAAACTGTACACACTACTGGTCAAAAGACAATCCGGAATAATTACATTTGGAATAATTAGGCAGTATTTATTTAATCAAAAATAGAATAAAAACAGTAATATTATGAAAAATTATTACAATTTAAAAGAAGTTTTCAATTTTAAAATGTAATATATTTCTGTGTTTAAAACTATTTTTTTTTGTCAGAACTGGAAATATATTAATATTTGTTTTGCTCAGATTTTATTCACACAAAGGCACCAGCTGCCAGTGACAAAAGGGATGTGTGTGTGTGTGAGAGCCAGGGATGAATTCTGCAATTCCTCATGGAGTGACTGGAGCCAGTACAAGTATGTGTATTTAATATTTGTTATATTCCTTAGCAAAAGATTAATTTGCTTTACTCCCATTTAAATGTCCTTATTGCTTTATAAATGTTACTTTTCGGCACACATTATAATACAAACTTTCTCTGTTCATTTTTTAGATGCAAAACCAGAAAAAACGGCAAGCAGAGGAACCGAGAACCAAAGTTAAAGACGCTATAATCTATTATGCATCATTAAATAAAAAACAATGTAAACATTATGATGCTTTCTGTAGTTATGAACAATGACTGACTCTATAAGACCTTCTCTGGTCATATACTGTGTAATTAAATACAAACACATAGTATGTGTTCTTGTAATAATGTATTTATCTATACATTGTAATAACACTATCATGCTCTTAAATTAATTATTTATAACTGTAGTACATTTTAACTGTGTTACATGTATTTATTATGATTGCTGATGTCTTTACGTGATTATTTAAGACATAAAACATCTATATGCTCTTAATTCAGTTTTGCTTTGTATGCATGTTTAGATTTAAGAAGTGATTTTATTTGATGTCTCACCAATTCTGAACTATTATGTAGTGTGTATTTTGCTAAATATCACTCACATTGAAAGGTTTGGAATTCATTAGGGTCCTAATTATGTGCAAATGTCTTTTCTTTCTCTGTAGATCACACATAAGACTGCTCAAGACAGGAATTGCTGTCACATCTCAATGTGGAGCAAAGCGACATGCTATTCCCCACGTTTCAACAGAGCTCGGGCATCAAATCAAAATAACCACCTAAATCAATTGATCACTGATTGTTCAAGTGTTGTGTGAAAAACAAGTCCTGTATTGAAACCTGGAAAAAACATGTGTAACACACCATGAGCGACATTAACCACCATGAATTGCCTGTTGTAAAAAAACAAATGCTGGATTTTTGGAAATGACACAATTGGTGCATCACTAACTAATTTTGAGGAACTTACCCAAACAAACCTGCCATTCATTAATTGAAGCTGGTAAATAACAAAAAAAGACTATAAAAATAAATAAATGAAAGGGAAATGTCATTAACTGATCTGATCATCTGTGACTGGAACTCTACTAATCACAAACCAGACAATTAATAAGCAATTTTAAATGAGGTGAATAAAAAAATAAATAAATTAAAATTAAAATAGATCATGTAATTTAAAAAGAGCCTGTACATTGTCTTGGTTAAAGGCATTCTTATGTCCGGCTAAAATATAAACAGGGAGGTTTATAATATTGAGATATATACCTTGAGAAGGCCTCAATCCCTCTTTATCAGAGTTAACAGTTATTTCAGGGCAAGTGTGACAAAAAAACTTTGATCTAAGAAGCATTTCCTCAACATCATTATGAGAGACATTGAAGAGGGTACAGATTGCTGACCTACTTATGAAGTATAGAGACTAAAAGAGAATATTGGCTCACTCCCTCTGGGACATGTGCTCTTGCTAGTAGGCTGATAGAAACACAAGCTCATAATTAAATGATTTACAGTCTATATGTAGCAGACAAGTTCTGTGGATATAAAAAAAAGATAATAATGCAAATAGGTACTGTACAGTAGGTCTGAAATGTCTACAGTGATCTCTCTGTTACTATTTTAGTGTCTAGCAGTGATTTCACGAATGAGTTTTCACTAAACATACAAATTCAAGATGAAAATGATGGGATTGTGAATTTGATGTGATCCAGGGCTCTTGTTTTTGAAACTATTGTTTTGGGTTACTTTACCACAAGACAGCTGCTTTGGCATCGCTGTTGTGGGTTAACATGTGACCTATTGTATTTTATTACTGAATGGACATTGTGACGAGTGGGGCGGGACCGAGAGCCGTGGGAACGGAGCGAGGCCGGTGGAGTAATTGCTAATGCGCGACACCTGCGCCACTCACCGGTCTCGAGTCCCACGGAGGAGCTCCGGAAGGATAAAAGAAGGAGTGACAACATTGTTGGACGAGAGAGGGCCAGGCCTGGACTTTATTTTGTGTTTTGTGTGTGGCAGTCGTCCGCGAGGAGCTGCCGCTTTACTTTCATTTTGTGTTTGTTTGATTATTAAAGTATTTAAATGTTCGCCGGTTCCCGCCTCCTTCTTCCCGAACTACGAACTTTGTTACAGACATTTACTGTAGGCCTATATTCCTACATCGTAGTGCTACTTCATACTCCGTAAATGATGCTTAATCATATGTTTATACAGGAGGGAAGTTCACATCAACACGAGTGAATAGCTGAGCCAGCTGCGGCTTCACCACAAGAGGAGAAATTACTAGGGGTTTGGAGATGATAATTCCCCATGGAGCGTGATGAAGGTCATCAGTTTTTCACCACATGCTTTTTTTTTTGGTCTGTGTGTGAAAGCAGAGATAGATCATTACACTTCTCTAAATCTTCTTGCAATTATACAAAATACATTGCATGGGTCAAAATTATTGATTTTTCTTTTATGCCAAAAATCATAGGATATTAAGTGAAGATCATGTTTAAAGAAGATATTTTGTGAATTTGCTACATTAAATATATCAAAACTTAATTTTGTATTAGTAATATGCATTGCCAAGAACTTAATTTTGACAACTTTAAAGGCGATTTTCTTGATTTATTTATTTATTTATGTTTATTTATTCAGCTTTCAGATGATGTAGAAATCTAAATTTCACAAAATTGACCCTTATATGACTGGTTTTGTGTAGAAATCTCAATTTCACAAAATTTACCCTTATATGACTGGTTTTGTGGTCCAGGGTCACAAGCACACACACACACACACACACACACACAGGCCTACTTCGACTCCATGTGTGTGTGTGTGTGTGTTATATTTTTATTATTGAAAGAAATAATAGACTCTCAGCATGACTTTTCTCAACGCCAAAAAAAAGCCAAAGGGGGAGAGAGATATTAATGTGAAGAGGCAGTATCTCACAGATAGCCTAATTAAAGTCGATTATCATTTTAGTATTATTCACAGCCCGTGATCTGGTTCACTATAGCGCTCTTAATCTGTATAGCACAGTTGACATTGTGAATGCTGAGTCGTCTGCTCTGACTCCTTATCATTCCACCTATCCACCCCCCCCTCTCTTTCTTTCAGTCTCCAACGTGTGCTGTGCCCTCATGATGCCACGGCGCTCGCTAATCCGCTCTCCGCGGCGCACATGCTCAGTACCGATCACTGTGGAAATCTGTAATGGCTGCGGGATGATGTGATACGAGTCCAGGTGCCGCGCCGCGTCTCTTTGGTAGGAATGCAATTTCCCCGAGACTGCCAACCACTCCATTCATTCCTCCGTCAACATGGTTGACATCCGACAGAAGAATAAAGGTCGGACATCGTAGTCGCGAGCACTTGCGGGAGTCATAATCGTGTAAGTTGAATGTTTATTTTGTTTGTTAAATTGCGGTTAATTGAGCGGGGGATCCGGACATGAAGTGTTTGTTATCCGAGGTCACTAACGTACAGTTCATAGCAGCATCTCTAGAGAGAGAAGGCACGCATATAACGTTAGCCGCGTACTACATAGCTATAGCTGCATCCAAGTAACGTTATCAACGTTATATATAACGTGCGATTAGAGGCCAGCGATATCTGACTATTTCCGTGCAGGTTTCCTTTTATTACAGACGTTTAACAGCGGTTATCACAGCGTGCTAAAGCAGCGTAACGTTACAGACAACATTGGCTACAACATGTCCTCACGTTTGTTGTTTTTATTTGCGTCAATAGAACGGAAAACGAAGTTATTTTTGTAGACGCGCTTATTTAGTACTGCAACAGGCTCATTGTGAGATCAGCCAGTCACACACAATGCATTTTCAATGAGCTCGGAGTTACTATAGTTAATTTCGACATCTCCCGCTGGCTTAGAAAGTACATTATCAGGGTACGTTTCGTTGGGGTTTGGGGTCGAGGGGCCGAGCTACTTTTTTAATAAAGCGTAAACCTCCCAAAGGAAGTCCAAACAACAAGTTGGGATGATAAAAGTATTTATTTTTACAGACAAGTATACGTTTTAAGGGATTTGAAATGTTTCTTTAATCACAAAAGTTAGATTAGTGACAGAAATGCGCTAGCCTTACGAGGTAATCATAGCAACAGTAGGCTGGCGAAAATACAAACATAGCCTACTGTATTTATCACTTTACTATATATTTAAGTATTACAAGTATCTCACAAAAAAGAATCGTGTTTTTTTTTTTTTCAAATATAGTTTATAGGCGTTTTATTCTGACAAATTTTGGGCAAACACAGCTAATTATTGGGTCCGAAAAATGCTTCACAGACGCCTCTCTCAGAAGTGTGTAGCACACTTGAGTGCAAAACAGATTATGTAAATGTTTTCCTATAAGACTGCTGCTATTCAGTTTTATGGAAACTTTGACAATCGAGTTATCTACATTATTTGCTAAGTTATCGTATATAATGCTTTTTATCCGATTGTATTTATGCACCATCTATGCTGTATTTTGTGCGAGTTTTAAAACATGCAGCCCTAAGGAAACAAACAGGTTATGTAATAACCTGTGTTTAAAGGCACAATATGTAATTTTCTCCACTGGAGGGCGCGTATTCAAAATAAACAAATAGGGTGCGTCCGAAATCGCATACTACTTAGTAGGTACTACATTTGAATTTGAACGTACTACTCGACCGTTAAAAAAGTACGTTCTATATAGTATGAATGAGAGTAGTATGAATGGAATTCGGACGTACTACATCCGCCATGTTGATGTTGTCACGTGACATGCGTCTTCACAACAGCGCCAAAATTTAAAGAGCCCGCACTACTGCGCGAACATCAGCAATGTTTCACGTTATTCTTACCGCTTTCATCGCGTTTTAACCTTGATTGGATCAACAGCTCAGAGGAGGCTTCTAGCTGCTCGCAGATCACTGATTTTTTAGGATTACTGATAAACTACTGTCATTTGATTTGTATTTGTTACTTATTTTAATTTTAGTTAAATTATGTCTGAATTTATTATGTCTGTATAGGTCCTTTATTAAGTTTTTAGTTTTATTTAATTTGAGTTATTTTAATACTTCAACAAACTAAATGGGAATGAAATAATATATATATATTTAATTTATAAATGTGTATGTGTGTATATATTGTTCGGGAAAAAGTCGTGACTGGCTAGTTAGTTTCCACAACAATGCATCGTACTATGGTGGTTAATCAGTGAGCTACGTCATTGTATGGGAAACGCACCCCTGGTTGGCTAAATCATACCTACAGTCGTGGCCAAAAGTTTTGGCAGGACCAAATACAAAAAATAATGTTATTTTTAGCAGCATCATATGACCCCTTTAATAAAAAAATCTTACATATTGTGCCTTTAACTCCATTAAACTTCAGTACACAATGCTGCCACATTTTACATTTAGTCTGTCTAATTATAATCTAGATATAAACTTTTTGTATTCGCTGATGTATTCAGTTGAGAAATAATTCTCTTAATCAGTATTTTGGTCTTGTTTTCAGAGCTTTTCTTGTGCATAGGGCTTGTCTCAGACAACACCTTTTTTACTGACTGACAGTCATGAACCTCTCTCTCTATCTCTGTTTGTTGCTCTCTATCTCGTATCAGTGCAGTGCTGGTGTGTGATAGTGCCAGTGAATTGCGTGTGGTTGGCAGTAGTCAGGAGTGATGGCTGTGAAGGAGCGGGTGGAGGCGGTGCTGAATGTGGGCCTGCGGGTCCCCAGTATCATGTTACTAGAGGTGCTGTACCGCTGGGATGTCAGCTCCTTCTTCCAGAAGATCCAGAGAAGCAGCCTCAACAACAACCCCCTCTTCCAGTACAAGTACCTGGCCCTCTACCTTCACTATGTGGGTGAGTAACAAACCTATTTTATGTGATGGTTTTTGGGTTATACCATGATATACAAATAAGGAGCCATTCAGTGTCAGGAAATGCCCATCAAGGTACCGTGGTATTACCATCTCTGCACCATGGTACTTTTTGTGAGGGAATAAATGGCTTTCATCTGTAGATCATTTTACTTGTTTCTCTGTTCCCTTCCTGCTACTTAAAACACTCTTGTGGAAATTTGTAGCTATTTTACATTTTGGTGAATTTGTGGCTAATTTGCATGAATCTTATTAATATGTTTTTGTACGATCTGCTTACGCATAATTGAATTTTGTATGCTTCTATACAAATCGCTTCATATAAATTCATATGAAATCACCACCTTGTAAAATAGTTGCATTTTCTAATGCAATCTGGGGTGCGTTTCCCAAAAGCATCGTTAGCCATCCTGACTGATGACGATCCATTCTTGCCTTATTAGTTCTCAGAGTTTATCACAATTTGTGGGCTTCTGCTTGACCACTTGACTTCTGAGGACTGACCACAGGTTCTCTATGGGACTGAGATCCAAAATTTCAATGTAATGATCTTCGAGCCACTTCTTTATCGCTCTTGCTTTGTGACATGGTGCTCCATCATGCTGGAAAATGCACAGATCATCACCAAATTGCTCATGCATCATTGGAAGAAGTTGCTCTTGCAGGACTTTTTGATACCATTCTTTATTCATGGCAGTGTTTTTGGACAGAATTATGAGAGAGGCCACTCCCTTGGTTGAAAAGCAACCCCACACATGGATGACCTCAGGATGCTTCACTGTTGACATGTCACAGGACTCATGGTAGCGTTCACCTTTTCTTCTCCGAACAATCGATTTTCCTTATTTTTAGCAGCATCATATGACCCCTTTAATAAAAAAATCTTACATATTGTGCCTTTAACTCCATTAAACTTCAGTACACAATGCTGCCACATTTTACATTTAGTCTGTCTAATTATAATCTAGATATAAACTTTTTGTATTCGCTGATGTATTCAGTTGAGAAATAATTCTCTTAATCAGTATTTTGGTCTTGTTTTCAGAGCTTTTCTTGTGCATAGGGCTTGTCTCAGACAACACCTTTTTTACTGACTGACAGTCATGAACCTCTCTCTCTATCTCTGTTTGTTGCTCTCTATCTCGTATCAGTGCAGTGCTGGTGTGTGATAGTGCCAGTGAATTGCGTGTGGTTGGCAGTAGTCAGGAGTGATGGCTGTGAAGGAGCGGGTGGAGGCGGTGCTGAATGTGGGCCTGCGGGTCCCCAGTATCATGTTACTAGAGGTGCTGTACCGCTGGGATGTCAGCTCCTTCTTCCAGAAGATCCAGAGAAGCAGCCTCAACAACAACCCCCTCTTCCAGTACAAGTACCTGGCCCTCTACCTTCACTATGTGGGTGAGTAACAAACCTATTTTATGTGATGGTTTTTGGGTTATACCATGATATACAAATAAGGAGCCATTCAGTGTCAGGAAATGCCCATCAAGGTACCGTGGTATTACCATCTCTGCACCATGGTACTTTTTGTGAGGGAATAAATGGCTTTCATCTGTAGATCATTTTACTTGTTTCTCTGTTCCCTTCCTGCTACTTAAAACACTCTTGTGGAAATTTGTAGCTATTTTACATTTTGGTGAATTTGTGGCTAATTTGCATGAATCTTATTAATATGTTTTTGTACGATCTGCTTACGCATAATTGAATTTTGTATGCTTCTATACAAATCGCTTCATATAAATTCATATGAAATCACCACCTTGTAAAATAGTTGCATTTTCTAATGCAATCTGGGGTGCGTTTCCCAAAAGCATCGTTAGCCAACTATGGTCGCTAGTTCCGTCGTTACCAACATAGTTCAACGATTCTGTGTTTCCCGAAACCATAGTTCAAATGATCATTCGCAAACAGTGTCGCAAACTTGCATGGTAGGAACTGCAGCTCTTGACCTGTGGTTAGAAGCATAGTTTCTTGTTAGTAAGACATATGGACTTAAATAAATTATGCTCTTGGGCACAATAAGCAAGCTAACATGCAGTACAATCTATATCTTCGATTCTATTTAAATATATATACATTTTAATCGATAAATTTTAAGCGTGTCCTCAATAAGCGCCATTTTTGAAGAGTGCGCATGCGCATAAATGCATAAGGGAACCCCGGAGTATGACGTAGGAAACCCGCGATGAATCAAAGATCAAATAAAGCAAAATGACAGGGAACAAAACATAGTAAATTAGTAATCAGGTGCAATGTTCAATACAGCAGCATCTCAGAGATCTCTAATTAATTAATTAGCAGAAGTTATTACTCCACCACGTGCGTGTGATGTCATTAACAACGGCCCTAAATTGTTGAACTAATGTGGTTCAAACGACGGAGATGCGACTGTGTTCGGGAAAAAGTCGTGACTGGCTAGTTAGTTTCCACAACAATGCATCGTACTATGGTGGTTAATCAGTGAGCTACGTCATTGTATGGGAAACGCACCCCTGGTTGGCTAAATCATACCTACAGTCGTGGCCAAAAGTTTTGGCAGGGACATAAATTTTGTGTTTTGCAAAGTTTGCTGCTTCAGTATTTGTAGATTATTTTTCCACATGTTTCTATGGTATACTGAAAAACAATGATAAGCATATCATAAGTTTTAAAGGCTTTTATTGGCAAAAAAATATAATGAGTCAATATTTACAGTGTTGAC
>NW_015554082.1:1309802-1310701 GCF_001515605.1 Sinocyclocheilus anshuiensis | reverse complement strand
CATGTCACAGGACTCATGGTAGCGTTCACCTTTTCTTCTCCGAACAATCGATTTTCCAGATGTCCCAAACAGTTGGAAAGGAGCTACATCAGAGAAAATAACTTTGCACCAGTCTTCTACTTCCTGCAGAATTTCAGTCTGTCCTTGACGTTTTTCTTGGAGAGAAGTGGCTTCTTTGCTGCCCTTCTTGAATGGACTTAAATAAATTATGCTCTTGGGCACAATAAGCAAGCTAACATGCAGTACAATCTATATCTTCGATTCTATTTAAATATATATACATTTTAATCGATAAATTTTAAGCGTGTCCTCAATAAGCGCCATTTTTGAAGAGTGCGCATGCGCATAAATGCATAAGGGAACCCCGGAGTATGACGTAGGAAACCCGCGATGAATCAAAGATCAAATAAAGCAAAATGACAGGGAACAAAACATAGTAAATTAGTAATCAGGTGCAATGTTCAATACAGCAGCATCTCAGAGATCTCTAATTAATTAATTAGCAGAAGTTATTACTCCACCACGTGCGTGTGATGTCATTAACAACGGCCCTTGCTGGACACTCTGGGACGTCCTGAAGACTTCTTCACTGCAGTCGTTTGACAGTCGTTGAACTCTCCTTGAAGTTCTTGATGATCCAGTAAATGGTTCTTTCAGGTGCAATATTCTTTGTAGCAATTTCCTTGCATGTGAGGCCATTTTGATGCAAAGCGATGATGGCTGCACGTGTTTCTTTGGAGGTAACCATTGCTAACAAGAACACAATGATTGGAAGCACTTCTTCCATCCTTTTATAGCAATCAGTCTGCTCTTTCAATCTAAGTAGTATGATAGTGATTTTACCTGACTAGTACTCATTCACACTTTCACATGTGCTGCTGATATGATTAGTCAATTAA
>NW_015554082.1:1297178-1309650 GCF_001515605.1 Sinocyclocheilus anshuiensis | reverse complement strand
CTGCTGATATGATTAGTCAATTAATGTTAGCTGGTCATTTTGTGTCAGGATCAAAAAACAGTGATTTTTTTTTTGTGAAACGTTAATTTTTTGGCCAATTAAGCTTTTAGCTAGGGCTGTGCGATAATTCGATAACGATAATTATCACAATATAATTTTCCTCGATAAAACGATATGAAAAGTTTGATAAATGTTCTATATAATGTTTATGCACCAAAAGAGGAACGAAACAGCTTTTTTGCTTTTTTACTTTTCTTTGTATATTTATTTATATATTTATTTATTTATATTTGCTTTTTTACATTTTTTTGTGCAATTCTTTGTGATTCAAATGAGTCGCGCCACACGGACCGTTTATCCGCTCGGATCAAAGTTCAAACTGCCGCCGGCGCTAGCTCACTAGAGCAGATGTGTTTACTCGGTCACGCGAGCATTAAGCATATGGAATGCCAAAGCTGACTTAATTAGAAATAAATAAATAAATGCACAAAGAAATGTAAAAAAGCAAATATAAATAAATAAATATATAAATAAATATACAAAGAAAAGTAAAAAAGCAAAAATAAATAATTATTTATAATTTTTTTCCCTTATGTATTTAAAAAAAAAGTTCCACATTTATTTATTTTTTCTTTTATTTATTTACACATTTATTTATTTCCACTTTTATTTATTTTCACATTTATGTATTTATTTACGTATTTCTTTCTTTCTTTATTTATTTTCACATTTATTTATTTTTACATTTATTTATTTTCACATTTATTTATTTTTACATTTCTTTGTCCATAGGGTAATGAGGAGGGTGTGTTTTACCTCAGGAATAGCAATCGAGCCAGAGTAGGCGAGGGCTATGCTTTGAAGCCACAGTGACACATTGTGGTGCCCAAACGAAGTACAAGAAGTGTAGCCTACATGACGTGCCTGTTGATAGTGTGGGATGTATGATTTAGATGGGCAATATGGCCAAAATCTTATATCACAGGTTATTATTTCAATTTCACGGGGGGGGTTGTTTCGGCTGGGAAGCGTGCAATTGCTTTCTTATGTGCGCAGTTTTTTTAGGTTTAATTTTCAACGCATACAACGCATGTTTCAAAGATTCGGGATAGAAGGAGACATCAGTTACTGTAGAAGATTTGTCGCCTCGCGCCACTTCCCGTAATGGGTTCTCTTGGTGTAGACACGGCTTTAGATATGGATTAATCAGCTGATTAATCACACGTTTTAGGCTGGAAATATCCAGAATTAGATCAAACAAAAGGTGTCCATGGGAACGGAGCTAGTGACACACACGCCATGCATTATAGCCTAAAACATGTTTAATATTTGCGACTGACAACAACGATTGTCAAATGCAGTGGAGGTGCGTTCACTGTCAAATATCATTCAGCATTCATTTTGAAATTTTGTCAAATATTTTTTCTTGATTACAAGAAAAAACTATTATTCTTGTTGTGATTTATTTCTTGTTTTTCATTTAATTCTCTGCAGTCGATGAAAGTAGCCTAAATTATGTCAGTGATTTCTCTCATTTTAAAGATTATCAAGAATTTTTTTTTTCTGATCTGCAGTCTAATAAAAGTTAAGAAAATTTGCCTATAGATCTATAGCCTACAGGCTAATTTCATTCTTTCTTAACTTTTAACTTCTTAAAATTTGTTATGAAGAATTTTAAATTGAAATTTTGTCAAATATTTTTTTCACTAGCTCCATTCCCATTGGACACCTTTTGTTTGATCTAATTCTGGATATTTCCAGCCTAATCAGCCGATTAATCCGTATCTAAAGCCGCGTCTGCACCAAGAGAACCCATTACGGGAAGTGGCGCGAGGCGACAAATCTTCTACAGTAACTGATGTGGTCTCATTCGAAAGCGGGCCTCTAGACGTACACTCGATTCGCGTTCGAGAGAGTTCCTCGAGCTGAAGGGATCCCCCGATCCCCCATTACGGAGATATGGCCGTTCAAAGTTTCAATGGTTTTCCATAGACTTAAGCTTTAAAGCGTTTCATCCAGGTCGCCAGTAGCAAACAATGGAGCGCACTCTGCTGGACAAACTAAGTAATTTTTAAGTATTTTTAAAAGCATTTTATCTGCGTTATATGTTCTGTAAAAAAAAAATTAATATCGGCGGCATATTCGCTGATAATGATATATCGGCGACAGGCTCATATCGGCCGATAATATCGGCAAAACGATATATCGGTCGGGCTCTAGTTTTAACTGTGTTTATCATGATTTAAATGTATGCTACTATGGGAGACCAATGCTTAATTTAAAAAAATAAATAAATAAAAACTTGGTCAGAATAAATTTAACCATATAAAACTGAGGATGCTACAATTTTTACAGATGTTACTAATTTTGATAATGAACAAAAATTTACCTCTGCATCCTAACTCAAGCTACTATCAAATGTGCATTTCTAAGAGACAAAAAGTGATATTATTATTATTAATATTATCAGGCAACCCAAACCTGTTTCTTGATTTGAAACAATATCACTCATTAGAACATGCAGAAACTAAGAAATACATTTTTCTATTTAGATATTTATTTTGTTAAGGAAAATTAATGGTCTGGTTTCTACAACTTTCACTGCGGAGCAAAAATCTGGCTTTAAACTTGAAAGATTTTACATTTATCGTGATAATTATCGATATCGACTGATATGAAAAAAAAAAAGATTATCGTGATAATTATTTTGGCCATATCGCTCAGCCCTACTTTTAGCAATTATTTAAAATGCAACTGATTACTCTACACAATAATCTAGAAACAATGTGAATGAACACCACAACAGCTTAAGCAGCAAACTTTGCAAAACACAAAATTTATGTCACTGCCAAAACCTTTGGCCATGACTGTATGCTGTTAAGAAATGTACATTTTATCAGTTCTTGCTTTCCCTAGAAGTTGAACCCATGACCTTGGCTTTGTACTGTTTGAGCTACAGAAAGCATGGTTTGTTATAGTTCAGGGCAGCCAAGAAGTCTTTGAAGATTCTTTGCAATTGGAATAGGAGAGAAGCTTTGTTCTAGAGGTCAGCCAGGTGGTCTGTTCATTACATTACTCCAGATTGCCACTCATTTGAGTAATGGTGGCACAGGCAGCAAAGATGATTGAGTGAAAAATGGAAAAAACTTAAATGAGCTGGCAAAAACCTCAAATGCAAAAGAAAAATCAAATGAAAATAACCCATTCAAACCTATTTCTCGCTGTTTATTTACCCTGTGGTCCTGCTAACAATGGCAGTCAGAGTCGACTGATTCAGGCCACAGGTCTCTCTCAGCCCCCTGTCCTGAGTTTTAAAAAGACTCAGTGGAGCGCAGCATCCACACATCTGAATGTGTGCAGCATTCATCTGCTGCACACATCCCAACACATGCATCTCATGAGTTATTCACAAGGATCGTGCTGTGTTGATGTTTGTGAAACTCTTTTTGTTGCGAATTACTTTATTTTTGTTTTTCTATCTGAAAGGGTTTCCAACTTCTAGAGCATGTTTTTAGGTTTCATTTCGTCTTGTTTGTAAGAGACTTTAGTACAACTTCACCCACATAACCCCATGTTTTAAGGGTTTATAAACTTTAATTAAAGCCACAGACTCCATGAAAACGGGCTTTTGGAGCAGATGTTTGTGTAGTACCCAAAGGAACAAACCCTAATGACCCTGATTTGTCTGTATGTGTGTGTGTGGTCATGCGCTATGCCCATGTGGCTGTTATTTACCCTGGAGAGGAGGCTTTTGAGGTTACATGCGGATGTGTTTGTACAATAAGTATGGCAGCTTCTGGTAATGACTCTAGAACACAGACTACCACCCAGCAAATTGCAAAACAATACGGCACGCTGTTTATGTACATTTAGTTTACAGGATAAAAAGTAATTGTTTTGAATGAATACACATTGTAATTTGTGCCAATGGCATTATGCTCATTGTTTGTTATCTAATAATTCATACAGTGACTTGACTTGACTGTATTAACATTCAACTTTTTTTTAATATTTTCATTATTTTTGACTTGTTTATTAATATTTCCTTAAAACTGCTACTTTGCATATTGATGTTACAAATCTTTTGTCCATTGAATCAGTCATATGGAAACAACATTCAGAAACATACTGAATAAAAAATCTCTACAATATTGTAATGTTTATGAATTATTCCTTCATTCCTTCATTATATTTGTTAAAACAATTTTGTAAAAATTAAATATATTTTAAATTAAGTTTATGAAACCCTAATAAATACATATGAAACCAAAATAAATCAAAGATTACATTTTTGAAAATGCTGCACGTTTTAAACTTATTTTTAAATGATTTTTTCTTTTTATGACATTCACCTTTTTATTAAACATAACATTCTCTTTCCACAATAACTGTCTAAAATACCCACATGTAGTAGATTCACAACAATAAATGAATAATTTACAACAAACAGGCATGATTTGTTTTTCTCGGATATTACACAAACAAAGCAGCAGAAAATAATTCCATTTTCCATCTCTGCAGTGCGCTTTATTAGCCTTTGCTTAGAAGCAATGACTGACTAGGTGTTGACATTTCAGAGCTACCGCTAATAGGACTGTTACTGGTGTTCTGTTTAATAGAGATTCAGCAGCTTCTGTTCTTGGCTGCAGCTTTGTTTTGCAGGTGTAACTTGTCCAGTGTTGGTTGTGCTACAGTACCCTCAGGACCCCCTGCTGAATGGGGGACGGAGTCCAAGTACATTAGCTCCCACAGGTGAAAAGTGCTGCTGTCAGGAGAAACTTTGGTGGACTTCTTTAATCTCAGGCTTGCTGGGTTTGTGTTAGTGTTAAGAAAAACCACCTGGCCCTGAGAAGCTCCTGTGGATTTTGCACTATAATGAAGTGGAAAAAATAGGCCTGTCCTGTCTGTTCAACACTTCGGTTTCAAAATATGACACTGCAGGGCTATTAGAACTAATAGAGATGGCCTTCCTTAACACTAGGAGATGACATTTCTGCAGAACAACTCCACTTTTTGTTATTATATATATATTCTGGGCTTTAGCCCTATGATTATATTGAGGAAACGGAGCATTGTCCATCCAACCCTTTTTAACGATACATATATATATAGGAGAAGATAGATTACAGAGAGTTTGTTTTGGCTGAAAACACTACAGCAGAGAGGTTAAATTGAGACATGGAGAACATCTACTGTCAGCAAGATCACGGGCACTTTCCGTCTTTACTGCCTATATATGAGCTGTCTTTCAACATTTTATCCAGCCACAAACCTGGCCAAGTCCTCTGCTCTTTGACCTGGCGAGAGCTTCCTCATATTTCAGCGCTAACTTTATTCCCAGGTAATTGCATTGGTTCAAGCTAGTGTGTCAGCATACTTCACATTAATCAGTACTGAGATAAACTTTGTGTCTTCAATCCAAGTAGAATATTTCCACTGTGTTGTATTTCTCCTGTGTTCTAGACAGTGGAGTATGGTGCATGGTGCATGTTTTTATATTTGTGAATGGCAGAAGTGAACTGGTGAGGATGAGTGTTGAACGTCAGATAAACAGTTACGCAACAGGAGGGATCAAGAGGGTTTGGCAGTGGAGTAATGAGAGCTTAATCTGTGCATGGCTAAAGCCTTAATCTCCCGCCTCATCCTGTCTACACACACTCGTATGAACACACAGACACGTCAGCGTGAGCCAGTGAATGTCAGACTGGAGGCTGAATCATATACTACAATACCCTTGTTCGTTATGACGTATAATACTGAATGTATTTACATTTGAAAGCACTTTTTTTCAGGAAATATTGCACCGTTAGAAGGCGTTTTGTTAGGTAAATGTCTAATGCAAGCATTCCAATAACCTAAATCTCATGTTGAAATTGTGTTGCCTACTATTTCTGTTTTCTCATTGATGACCATAACATACAGTAGGCTCAAAACAGCATCCAACTTGCACTGTTATGCTGCACATTTTCTGTATGCCTAAAATAACCTGATGATCTACTAGTTACAAAAATGTACAGTACATTAAACAGTAGTTAGTTCCAGTCCTCGAATTTTATTGGCTAATCGGTGCTTCAAGAGTGCCAGTTCAACAGCACTGGGACTTGTCACTATATCACTCCGATAGTTTCTTTTTGTGCTTTCCAGAAGAGACTGTCAGTATATTCCAGTCAGTTTGTGTATTAGTGCATTATGTTGAGAATATTAAGTGACGATTTCTGCAGGTTACATCTTTCTATAATTTTAGTAGGTGGCGACAAGTGATTGCCTTTTGAGTGAATGAATTATTGACTCACCTGCTTAGTTCAAAAATACTGATTAATTTAGCAACGAAACATGTAACTGTGTATTAATGAGTCATCTAATTATTCACTCAACTGATTTGTTCAGAAACACTGATTCATACACAAACGCAATAGATTTTGTAGTTGTCAATTTCAGGTTTACAATGTAAGTTACTCTTGTATAAAAGCTAAATCACACATTTGAAATGGGGCTGGTCTAAATGTCATCATTATTTTTAGCTTATACATTAATGATGTAGGCTAGTAATTTTCAAAATCAGCACGACTAACATGATTTTTTTTACATGATCTGACTAAATATGCACATCAGACTGCCAAATAAGTTATTACAATTTTAGAGACTGATAACTGAACTAAATTAAAGGGGTCATATAATGCAATTTCAAATTGTCCTTTCTCTTTGGAGTGTTACAAGCTGTTCATGCATAGATGAGATCCCTAAAGTTGCAAAGACTAAAGTCTGAAACCCAAAGAGATATTCTTTAAAAAAAAACTAAGACTTGTCCACACCCTCCTAAAACGGTCTATTCATTTGTTATCATGTTAAATACAAATTCAGTCTTATTAAAAACATTAGGCTGCTTTTATCCTTACGCTGGAGTTGGTTCACTTTCTCGCAATGAAACTAAGTAAATAATTACATAAATTAGCACGATAATATCGTGTATCGGCGATCTCACAAACTGATGATAGGACGATATGAAAATTTAGCATATCGCCCAACACTAGTGTGCAGCGCATTTTATGGAGGACTGTTTCCCAAACCTGCAGAGTAGCCTACAATGCGTATGTGCACAAAGGCTGTTTTTATAGACAAATTTAGAGTAGACGTCACAGTTACGTCACTTGCAGCTGCGCTATATCTCCTAATTCGGACTTTATAACTGGACTTAACTCAAAAATAGTGAGTTTGTCAAATCTGAGGGAAAAAAAGCCAGAAGAGCCGAGGGGAAAAGAGAGAATGACGAGTTGTTTTTCCTTATTAAAATTGTGAGATATAATCTCGGAATTGCGAGAATAAAGTCTCATGATGCGCGCGCATCCTGAATGTTTACAAACCGGTAATTGGTCTATAGACCAATTCAGAGTAGACGTCAAAGTTACATCACTTGCAGCTGCGCGCGCATAGTGGTTGCAGAAAAACAATGGGAACAAGTGGAGGTAAATGGGTAAAATCCATGGAATAAAAGAAAAAATATTTTTAATAATGTGTTTTTTGAACCTTAAACCGCATAAACACATTGCATTACACCAAATACACAACATATCGTTCTTTTTAGCAACGTCATATGACCCCTTTAAAAATGCAAAGTAAATGTGTAAACAATGTAGACTTTTTATATTTGCATTTTGCATGCTGTTTGCTTCATATGCATTTTTTTTTTAATAGTAGGTAGTGGTATATTCTGCACACTGAACAGTATGCTAGTATTCTGTTCTGAGCATAGCCAAAGACTCTTTATGCAGGTGTGACTATCAATGAATTGGATATCCGGATTCAGTCAGTGAGCTCTGGATGTGTGACCTCCTTTGACAGTCTGAGTGAATGGACTCTCTCTGCTGGTCTGAGAAATATTGAGAGAGATGTGGCCTCAGAGGCCCTTCTGTGTGCTTGACAGCATCCTCACATAGCGGTCTAACAGCGGTCTCATTCTTTATCCCTCTGTCTTTCAGGCTACATTCTGAGTCTGGTTCTGCTCACCCTGCCCCGACAGCACCTGGTGCAGCTCTACCTGTATGTGCTCACTGCTCTGCTGCTGTTTGCTGGTCACCAGATCTCTAGGTGAGCGTTTAAGACTTTAGAAATAGAAAGAGATTGACAGAAAAGCTGCTCCCACCATAACAACCCTGATAGCCACTAAAATTCCCTTAAAAACACTGTGTTTGCCATTCAACCAAGAGAGAATCCATCATGCATTTTGATTCAGTCTATTTTATAGAATATGGTTGATTATATTTGTTTACACTTATCTTTGTTCGTTACAAAATGGGACTGACCCACTTAAGACCCTAACTCTAACCTTAAAGGGATAGTTCACCCAAAAATTTAAATAACCCCATAATTTACTCACCCTTAAGCCATCCTAGGTGTATATGACTTTCTTCTTTCAGACAAATACAATCGGAGTTATTTTAAAAATGTCCTGGCTTTTCCAATCTTTACAATTAGGGGTGCACATAAGTGGTACGCAGGTGCGCATGTGTGACCAAAATAAAAAATGCGCTGTGTAAATAAGTTCAGACTACTCATTTGCGTACCGACATGGTTGACAGCTGTTAATGCACAATTACCATTTTAGATCGACTAACTTTAATACTGTATACGATTTCCATTCTAACTGAAAGCATAAATCTAGGCTATTTGCTGCTGTTTTAAAAGCACAATGCAAAACTGTGACATTTCATTCACTGACACTCTTCACTCAGCAGTGCTAAACCCGGCAGCACATATACTTACTTGCCGGCAAGTTTGAAAATGATGAAAATTCATATGTATAAAAAGGAGTAAATATTAGCATTTTATTTTTAAGTTTACTAAAAAAAATTTGTATTTTTATTATTTTGTTTATTTAACCCAATTTGGGTAGTTCTTAACCCACGGACTGGGTAAATATAGGACAGAACACATTTGGGGTTAATTTTACCCAGCAAATTGGGTTGGTTATTTAACCCATCATAATGGAATGATTTAACCCAGCTAATGGGTTGATTAATTTTTATTATAATACTAGCTTATTTTTTTTTACTTTATACATGAAATACAGTTTACAGATTAACTTCAATCCTCTAAACTTTTGTAAAATACTCCACAACCACTGGTTTGCATGATAAATGGGTCAATGACGTGATGCCTACATTTTCTGTCTGATTGCATTTTTTTCAGTTAAAAATTGGTTTAAATGCATAAAAAAGATGCCATATATATGAAGGACCTCTCCCATGTATGAACTCACTTTAACTTTTCAAAAAACATTAGTTATTTGTAATTTTTCTGTTATTCAAAGTGTCAAAATATCATGTGCTCCGACCGTCCGGCCATAACTTTTTTTTGTAAACATCTTTGAAATTACCCTAAATGTATTCAGATTAATTGTATGCACTATTTGGCATGATTTACAAAGTGTTTTGTAATCTTGTGTAAAATTGCAAAGCATTTGTATTTATATTTCCATCATAATATACAAACAAACTTTGTCCGATGATTTCCATTTTATGAAATATCATGTGGTGCGACCATCATGAAACTACCATTTTGGGACTTTTATGTAGAAATCCATTCAAAGATAGGATTTTGCATCATATACCAATTTGCTAAGGACCCATGGAAGCATCAAGCAGGTTTATAAGTCTCTTTCAAATTTGGAAAAAAATAACCTTTTTAACGGCTGGTATGTAGTTACCACATTTGGATATCATGTGGTATGACCTCAAAAAACAATGAATATTAAGTTATTTCTGCAAGTATTTATTTTCATTATAAATTTCATAGTGACCTTTTGTGGGAAACTAGCTTGTTTTGTTTAGGTGGCCAATTCTGTGCTGGTAAATTTTGACTAAATTTGAAAATATCATGTGGTGCGACCAATGCAGAGTGTATTGCATTATAGATATATGTCCCAGATTGGCAGTTTTTGTGCTTTTATATTCAATTGATGGTTTATATACATAACATATCTTATTTTAGTATAATTTGGAATAGATGTTTATGCAATTTGGGTCATTTCAGATGGTTTATGTTTAATCTTTGTACAATATGAGAAAAAATGCAAAAAATAAATAAATAATTCAGAGCATGTAATTTTAGTTTGGTAATTATGCATTTATTAGTAATTTATTATTTATTTATTAATAACTATTTAAATCTATTCTGCCAGATTCCACTGCCAAGCAAAGTAAAATAAACGCTCACCATAGGCAGCATGTTAATTCTGACCCTGCACTCTAGCACAAACTCCAGATGTCATTTTCTACTATAAGAAAGATGTTCATGTTGTTATCTCAGAACATGAGCCAGCAACCTCTCCCTACTCTAAATTGACCTTTCACAAAGACCTGCCCCCCTTAGTTACTGTTGCTACGTCCGACAAACCATGGCCACTTTTATGCCATACATCATGTTCTCACGCATTGAAAAATACATCATGGAGGAAAGAGGACACTGACAATGAGCTGACAGACAAGACAGAGCTGGTTACTTTTAACCATGGCGAGATCTGACCCCATCCTCTTCCTGTCTCCCGGAACAGGATGATGCCTGAGGCGCCGGGTCCAACGCAATCTTGGGTCGGGGTCCCTGGAGCTTAGTAGGAGGGTAGCGTTTGGCCGAGCGAGAGCGTCCCCGCGTCTGCTGAGCTTTAGCGGGCTGAACAGCGGGGGCGGCATGTGCTGGTTTCGCAGGCTGCTGAGTCGGCACAGATTTAGGGCGAGCTGAGGCAGCAGCGGAGCTGGAACGCTTAGGCAGGAAATGTCGCATAGCCTGGGACGATTTCTGTGCCTCCGTGAAGCGCTCAGCGAATCCTTCGACCGCCGGGCCGAAAAGGCCTTTGGGAGAGACTGGAGCATCGAGGAAGGGGATCTTATCCGCGTCCTTAATCTCCATCAGCATCAACCATAAATGGTGCTCGAGAACCTCGAGCCAGGTCGGTCGCACTCCTCAGATCCCTGAGGGTAGCGTTCAGCGCCGTCGATGGAAGTGAGGGCGGATGAAGAAGCAGTACGGAGGCGGGCGGAGTAGGGAGCGCGCCACGATCTGGTGAGCTCGTCGTGGACCTATACTTACCAGAAGTATAACGGAGGACGGAGAAGCACGCTGACGAGGGGCCTGGCGGCGCCCCGGCAGGAATTTTAGAAGCTCTTTTAGAAGTCGCCGGATGGCGGCAGGGGAACCGGACCGGAACTGCTGTGTCGCTGGAGCGGCGGAGAAGCAGGTCAGCCGTGCTGAGAGGTCCCGATTTCGGATCAGCTTGAGGACGTAGAGTCGTCGCTGAAGGAGAAGAAATCTGAGAATCCTGTGGCGAGCGCCCGCTTATATAGCCAGATGCCCCGCCCATTCTGGCGGGCTTTGGCGGGTTTCGTCGCCATAGGCGGGTGCAGCTCTGCTGCCGAGCCATTGGTTCGTTTTTTAAGCACTGCACGAACCAATGGCCGTGCAGTTTCACTGCGTGAATGAAAAGGCTTCAGTTCAAGAGAAAAAAGGCTTTTTTCCCATATGCGTCTTAAGCAAGACACAGTACGAGTGAAGTATCGAAAGGGAACTACCCAAACATTGGGCTGTTACATTTGACCCAGGAGCTGGGTAACACAAAAACTACCCAAACACTTAAAAAAGAACCCAAAAAATGACCCAAAAGACTCAACCCAGCATTTGAGTAAAAAAAATAACCCAGGATTTTTTAGAGAGTATTTTAAAAAAACCTAAATAAATGAAGAGCAATATTATTATTATCACTACTATTAATTACATTTTTTATAGTTATATTTAATGGGTCATACTCTGTGCAGTGTGAGGATCAAACAAATCTCCAGGTGCTCTTATGAGAACCAGGCTGAAAAAAGTATGTGCACCCCTGATTATAATGGCAGTGAATGGGGGTCGAGACTGAAACCCAAAAAATTACTCAACACGGCTTCAGGGGGTTAATAAAGACCTTCTGAAGAAAACACCTATGTCCTACGTCATTGGCTGGAACACCACTCTCTCGTGAACACACACGTATGACAGTTAGCAGAGGCTAGAGATTATGGTTTATAAAGTTTTAAATATGGACATTTTTCTTACACAAATGCATAAATTTGCTTCAGAAGGCCCCCCAGAGCTGTGTGGAGCACTTTTTATGATGGGTGGATGCACTTTTTTGGACTTCAAAATCTCAACCCCCATTCACTGCCATTATAAAGCTTGGAAGAGCCAGGACATTTTTCATATACAGTAACTCCGACTGTATTAACATTTAGACATTTAGCAGACGAGGACAATGGAAGCAATCAAAATCAACAAAAGAGCAATGATATGCAAGTGCTATAACAAGTCTCAGTTAGCTTAATGCAGTACACGTAGGATGAGTAAATCATGGGGCAATTAAAATTTTTGGGTGAACTATCCCTTTAAGGTGATAGGTCACTCCAACATTATTATATTATATTATATTATATTATATTATATTATATTA
>NW_015554082.1:1251993-1287773 GCF_001515605.1 Sinocyclocheilus anshuiensis | reverse complement strand
TATTATATTATATTATATTATATTATATTATATTATATTATATTATATTATATTATATTATATTATATTATATTATATTATATTATATTATATTATATTATATTATATTATATTATATTATATTATATTATATTATATTATATTATATTATATTATATTATATTATATTATATTATATTATATTATATTATATTATATTATATTATATTATATTATATTATATTATATTATATTATATTATATTATATTATATTATATTATATTATATTATATTATATTATATTAATTATATTGTATTATATTATATATTTATTATATTATTAAAGAACATTTATTGAAATAGAAAAAAAAAGTTTACTGTCACCTTTGATCCTTACTAAATAATAATTTCTTTAAAAAAGTTTACGGGCCCCAAAGTAGTGTATGTTATATTATGTTATTATTTACTTGCCTTCATGTCTTTCTAACCTCTATGCTGTTGTTTCTACATGGAACATAAAAGTTTATTTATTTTGTATTTTAATACCTTTAATACTATTTGAACAATAATAATTAATTAATAAGCTAATTAATAATTTGATTAATAAAGAAACTAGCCAAAGGAGGATTTTTTTTGTACGTCTATTAACATTTATATTTAGACATTTAAATAATTGTGCACAAAAAGATGTGTTTTTAATGCTTTGAAGGAAGAAAGAACATTAAGATCTGAGCAGGCATTATGACAGACTGGAGGCTCCTCTGCCATGCTCATGGGTCCGCGATTATAGTGTGGTGTTTTGCGTTTGACAGCTGGCTGTTTAGTGTCAGATTAAGAGAGAGCTTTTAGCACATTTCTCAGCATAATATGTGTCTGTAGAAAAAGTAGTGGCTGCTCAAATTAAGATCACCCAAGTGTGGCAAAGTCATTACTGCCAGCTCGTAACTTACCTGCCTCCCTCTATTCCCTCTCTGCCTCCTTAAACTGAGCAGAGCCAAGCTCAGATAAGAATTTAAGCAAGCTTTGTAAATGTTTATTCAGGTATATGTGTGTCATATATGACATCCATTCGGTCCTCTAAATGAGTTAATCTCCCAACTTGTCTGAGTCATGTAAGAAAAAAAAAATTATGATGTTGCAAAGCCATTTCAATAATCAAAATGTTCACCAAAAGCTATTTTAGGGCTTTAAAAGTGCACAGCTTTTATGGTCCACTTTTATGCTGCTTTAATGATAATTTTGCATATTTTTTTAAGCTTGAAAGCTTCAGTTTTATGCATTATAATCATGAAAAAAAGAGCGACCAGCACATTATTCAGAAATTCTACCTTTGTGTTCCAAGAACAAAGTTATACAGGATCTTTTTTCCCACCACAAAAATTTGTTTAAGATAAAAAATAATTGCTGGAGCCCCTGCAGAGGCCCTAGGGCTTACAGACCCCTTATTAAAAAGCTCTTATTAGCTAAGGGTAAAGGAGTATTTTAAACTTCTAAATGTCAGAGTGGTTGTTGGTTTTTTTTGCTCAGTGGGACTCAGCTGAGAGTTATATAAGGGATTGTTCTCTCAGGAATTCTAGTCTGATAAAAACAGATGGACTGATGGTTCCACCGCTTTGCTCTGTCTGACTCGGGCTGTAAGTATAGATCCTCCACAGGCTGTGATGACTCGGGGGGAATGTCGCGCTGTGAGAGGTTAGAATAAGGTCTCTGTTCTCTGTTTCAGGGACTATGTGCGCAGTGAACTGGAGTCAGGCTATGAGGGCCCGCTGTACCTGGAGCCTCTGTCCATCAACTGCTTCACTACTGCGCTCATCTGTAAGTGCCTTACAAAGTCTCCAAAGCATCTCAGTTGTTGTTGCAGGATTGAAAGAAAGGGATTAAAATGTAAGCATTAAAACATTATTCTTTTTTCATTAGAATAATGTGCACTGATGAATTAGTGCTATTAGGGCTGTCCGATATAATACCAAAATTATATATTAGTTTTTAATATTTAATTAGTGTAATTAATTATTAATAAAATAATATAATTTGTTTAAATGTTCATATATATATATATATATATATATATAATATTTATCAAGCATAAAAATAAGATTTTTTTGTATTTAAAATAATATACAGTCATGCACTATGACTATGAAGTTGTATTAATAAGTTAAACCGGGTCAGTTCTGATTTCATGTTGACTTCAATTTAATGTTCCAAGTCACGTTTCTGTTACGTGCGAGTCCCATACTGACTCATTACAGCTCTTATTCAGTCGGAACGTGTGCTCATGTAGTGTCATTCTGGGGAGAGTTGGGTAGTTTTGCATGTCTTGAGATGTGATGTCAGAGGTCAAGGCATTTCCCACTCTTGTTCCCGTCTCATATGCCGCCTGCCCTGAACCACACTGCGCAAAAGCCAGAGATGCAGCTTTCATATTTTCCCCTCTCATCACTTTTTCTATAAGTACCATCCTTTGCAAGTTTAATGTCAAAACCACTCCTGCTCACTTCCTATATTTAATTTTTTTCTCACTCATAAATATTGTATGCCCTTCCCCTTATTTGTAATATGTCATCTTCTCCCTCACTCTCTCTCACTTTCTGTCCCTTCCTCTGACTTTCTTGCTTTCTCATCAACTATATTTTTTCACTCTTTCTCTTTCTGTTACTCTTGACCTTTATACCATTAGGGAGGTAAATCTCACTACCCAGAACATATCCCGGTCATTTTTCACCTTATAATAATAATAATAAATGACACGATTTGCATAAGTAACACTTTACAACAAAGTCCCATTAGTTAACTTTAGTTAATGCATTAACTAACAATTGTTTAGAACTGGCTAGCTTTACTGAAACTGCAGACATTTTTATGGTTTTTATTTATAAATGTATTAATACATTTTTATTTTTTGTAGTACATAGAAAAGATTATGCATACTTTAAAAATAATTTACAGTAAACATCTGTAGGTCTTTTGAAGATAATATTCCCATCTTTATTTATAGTCTTTATTTATTGTTTTAGGGTTGAAGGTTTGAACCAATCCATAAATATAATTTGTGAAAAAGTACAAATAAAAATAAAACATTGGTCTAAACTTTTTTTAGTGTACCTTACTTTCATGTAAATAAAACTAATTATTTAAATTGTAAAGTACATCTACTTTAAAGTATAATCCTATGTATACATTAATACAGTACTTGCTGTACTGAATTGACATTTTTGTCAATTTGTCAATTTCTGTTTTTTTATTTATTTATTTTTTAGAAAGACATTGTGTACAGACAGGATTATTTTGTTACTGCATTACATTAATGAGATTTCTTCCCCCTCATTTGAGAGAATATGCTGGTCCATGATAGGCTTCATTTTTTGTATGCATCTAATTTCTCTCTTTTTGTTTCCATTTTGTGGTGAAATACATCCCTAGCATCTGAGATTCACCCTTTGGTGTACTGCTTGCTGTTTCACTATTGTGCTCATTGAGTTCTTGAGTGCTGCTGGGTCCTTCAGCCATTACTCTAAAATCTGTAGGGCCTAATTAACTCCAGCCAGAACAGATGCATTCATTAATGTCAGTGAGTACAGTAGGGAACAAACGGCACAGATTCAGGTCTGATGCTTTGCTGTACTGTAATGTATTGCAGTTTGGTATTAATAGCCATCTTATTATTGCTAACATTTCTATATGTCTTTAATTCTATTACGAGTAAGATGTTTTATTTCTCTGTGTTTATGTGTGTGTATAGGCCAGCTGGTGGTGTGTACCTTGTGCTCCTGTGTGATGCAGACCAAGCGCATTTGGCTGTTCTCAGCTCACTTGCTCCCTCTGGTGGCCAGGCTGTGCCTGGTCCCTTTGGAGACCATCGTTTTCGTCAATCGCTTTGCCATGATTTTCACAGGCCTGGAAGTCATCTACTTTTTGGCCTCCAACCTGCTGGTGCCATTTAATTTGGCCAAGACAGCGTACCGGGAGCTTGCACAGGTTAGAGGCTAAAGAGTGAGTTTTAGAACAGACTTGAGAGTGTTAAATCAAAGAAACAAGAATTAAGCTCTTCTCCATACTATTCTGTTAGGTGGTGGAGGTTTATGGGTTGCTGGCTCTCGGTATGTCTCTGTGGAATCAGTTGGTTCTGCCCGTGTTGTTCATGTGTTTCTGGCTGGTTCTGTTTGCTCTGCAAATCTACACATACTTCAGCACACGGGACCAGCCCACATCTAGAGAGAGGCTGCTCTTCCTTTTTCTCACCAGGTGAGTTGAAGTTCAGGCTGCTCTGCTTGTCAATCCTGAGCATTTAACTAAAGATCGTAATAGAGAAATAGAATAAGATAGGTGTCACTGATTTTTTTTCCCAGTAAAATATTTGATGAACTGTATGTAAATGTTAAATGTTTGATTGATTTTGGTCACATGAAGGTGCACAGCAACTTAATTTCTAAATGTAAATGGTCTCCAGTATTGCAGAGTGCTGTTGTACTCCGTACTCTCTGCTGGGCCTGGTCTTCACCGTTTCATTCATTGCTTTGGGAGTGCTCACTCTTTGCAAGTTCTACCTGCAGGGCTATAGGGCTTTCATGAATGACAACACCATGCACAGGTATCATATACCCACCCTCATGTCACTCAAAAAGATTGTTTTCTTATGAAACACAAAAGAATGTCGCCATTTTGTTTGATTAATTAATTAAATTATTATTTTTTTATTATTTAATGTTTTATTTACTTTTATTTATTTTATATTATTTTAGGTTATTTTTAATGTTTCTGAAGAAAGACTTAAATGCATTTATTTGATTAAAAAATACAGTAAAAACAGAAATATTGTGAAATGTTATTACAATTTAAAATGTTTTCTATTTTAATATATTTTAAAATGTAATTTATTCCTGTGATGACAGCAGAATTTTCAGCAGCTATTACTCCAGTCTTCAGTGTCACATGATCCTTCAGAAATCATTCTAATATGCTGATTTGCTACTAGAGAAACATTTCTTATTATTATCAATGCTGAAAACAATTGTGCCTCTTAATTTCTTGTGAAAATCCTGTTACATTTTTTCAGGATCCTTTGCTTAATAGACAGTTCAAAAGAACAGTGTTTATTTAAAATACTAATCTTTTGCCACATTATAAATGTGTTTCGTGTCAAAATGTCTTTTGATCAGTTTAATGCATTGAACCTGTCTCATCTCGGCAAAGGAGCTTTTCTTCATGCTTTGTACCTCTATTTAAGCTGCCACTCTGTCTTCCATTTAATCTTTCCTTAAGTAACTATACCATTATAACCCTGCTAAACAGTTTGGCATGAAGTCCATATTTGATTCATTATGGCACCTTTTTATCACATAATTGACCATGGAAATCACACGAGTCCATCAATCCCTCATCTCTCTCTCTCAGGGGAATGACGGAGGGAATCACTCTTCTGATCCTCGCTGTTCAGACTGGACTGATCGAGCTACAGGTCATCCACAGAGCCTTCCTCCTCAGCATCATCCTCTTCATTGTGGTGGCCTCCATCCTGCAGTCTATGCTGGAGATAGCTGATCCCATAGTGCTGGCGCTGGGAGCCTCCAGAGACAAGTACATAAGGATGATTGTTGAAGTCATATATTTATGTATTATACAAGTCAACATTGTAATTTAGTGTTCTGATTATTTAATAATCATTATTGCCAACAGGAGTTTATGGAAACACTTTCGTGCGGTTAGCCTGTGCTTGTTTCTGCTGGTGTTCCCAGCCTACATGTCCTACATGATATGTCAGTTCTTCCACATGGACTTCTGGCTGCTGATCATCATCTCCTCCAGCATCTTGACCTCATTACAGGTAGAGATCCCACACAAACACACACCATCAGCTCTGAACTACAGCATTAGTGAGTGTGAGAAACAGTATAAAAGAGCAGAAACTGAACAGAAACGAATGTGAGAAATTGTAACTCTCAGTATGGCGCTGTAGGAATGTTATCATTGTGTTGAGATTTTATTCCTGATATGGAATATGTTATTGCAACACAATCTTGACAAACAATTTAGGAGATTTTAATGGATTTTGGTAACATTATTAACCATACAAAATGCAGATCTAATAGAGGATCTAATAAAGTGTATTATATGATTTTCTCTCTGTTCTCTAACTGATTTCTAATATAAAGTTATTAAAAGAACCTTTCCGTTACTTGGATGATGTTTATGTTTCTCGCTAATCATCTTGTTGAACTTCAAGTTGTAACTGGTTCTGTGAGCCCTTACTGTAATTCCTAAAAAATATCCTCTATCTCGGGGAAATTAAATATAGGTTATTCTTAAAGAAAGGAGAAATGAAACTCTGCTTTAAAAGAGTCTTTGCATCCTGTTTGTTAGGAAATAAATGCACATATGTGTTCTACAACTTATAGTATACATACATACATGCTGTACATATAGATAGATAGACAGATAGATAATATAATTCATTAGTTAATGTCAGCTTTATCTTTAGTTAATAAAATATAACTGTTCATTTTTAGTTCATGTCAGCTCAGTTCCATTGAATAATATTAACAGATATAACTTTTGATTTTAATAATGTATTGGTAAATGTTGAAATTAAAATTATTAAATGTTTTAGATCTATTTTTATTTTTTGTTCATGTTACCTGTAATGTAGTTAAACTAATGTTAACAAATGTAAAGTTATTGTAAAGTGTTACCAATATGTTATAATATATATTATATAATAAATATAATAATAATGTTTATTGATATTTAAATATTTAATTTAGTAATAGTAATAATTATAATAGATAGTGATATTTTATGTTTAAATTTTTATTAATACCAACAATTGTCATATTTCCAACTTTTTATGAATAAAAACGTGTACAAAGGGGTCTGAATACTTTCCGTACCCACTGTATATATATATATATATATATTTATAAAATGGTATAATTGGGCCAATTCTTACATTATATATAATCAGCATTTCATCGGCCTTTCGCCACCCTGCTATCTAGTCAATGGTTCTGAAAAACCTATTACAGGTGTGTAGGAGTTGTGATTATTGCTCATTTGTGTAATGTGAAATTCAACTGTCCCTCTGTTTTAAACTCTTTGACTCTCAGGTGCTGGGCACGCTGTTGATCTACGTGCTCTTTATGGTGGAGGAGCTCCGCAAGGCTCCGGTGGAGAACATGGATGATGTCATCTACTGGGTGAACGGCACCTACAGGCTGCTGGAGTTCCTGGTTGCGCTGTGCGTGGTGGCGTACGGTGTGTCGGAGACGGTGTTTGGGGAGTGGACCGTGATGGGCTCCACCATCGTACTCATCCATTCTTACTATAACGTGTGGCTGAGGGCCCAGCTGGGCTGGCAGAGTTTCCTGCTCCGCAGAGATGCTGTCAACAAGATCAAGAGCCTGCCTACAGCTTCTCACCAACAACTCCAGCAGCACAATGACATCTGTTCCATCTGCTACCAGGTGTGTGTGTGTGTGTGTGTGTGTGTGTGTGTGTGTGTGTGTTTGTGATGGATGCCAAGGTACATTCTGTAGCATGTGTCTTCTTGTGTATTTCTGTGCTAGATTGATGGTGGGATCAGTTAGGGTGCATCACTATTGTTCATACAATCCTCTAAGTATTAAACTTATGCGCATAATTTGTGTTGTATTATATACATGGACATATCTAATATTGCATGGCTTGCTGAGGAAGGACTTTTCCAAGCGATTGGATTTAAGATTTCTTTGTTTGGCGGACAATATTGTAGACTTACTTTGAAGGAACCTTATCCAGAGACTAGAATATAATAGAGATTTGGGGGTGAGCTGTTTTGACTTTGGTCAGTAAGCAATTGTTATTATTATTAATTACATGGATTAAAGTTTTCCGTCGCTACGAGGATTTCCGTCAATTGGAAAAAATGAGGGGTAAAGAAACATGTAGCGCGTTGTTGTTGTTGTTGTTCTGCCGTCGCACCAAAAATCATCCCCACCAGGGCTGCAGCTTCTCAAGTGACAACATAGTGACTTCGCTCGCAGTCGGGTTATTAGCAGAGAACACAACAGAACTTGAATTTCGGCGCGGGATTGCGTCTGTTAATAATAATTCTACTGATTCCCGCAGGTGAATTCCGCGCTTATATCGCAATGACGGAATGTATCATTTGCAAGTGCTTTTGAGTCTTGCTTATTTAAAGTGAAAGAGAACTCACTGCCCCTGCTCTCTTATAGACCATTTTCTGTGCGCCCACATACCACGATAAACTGAGACTGACAGCTTTTAAAGATTATTAAGGGAGTTTGCAAATGTGATATTGATTTAATACAACAGTTCAATAAACAAGAAGTTATTAAATTAATAACAAGTGACGTATATTGTTTGACTATAACGCTACTGCCTGATTTTGCTCTGTTTTGTCAACGAAAATAGTTTCAAACAAAGTCACAGCTAGGGATATGCCGGTATCAAATTTTCATGTTGCGATTAATTGCTAATGCTTTTATCACGGTATACGGTATTATCACGGTATTGACATTTAGTTAAAAAAAAGTGCTGTCATAATACAGTGTAACAGGTTTAATAACTTTTTTCTTATAACAAAAATAACTGAACATTTAAATGCAATAAAGCAATACAGAAAAATGTATAAAGCTAAAAGTTTTACACAGATTAAAGTGCAAAAGAACTATAAAGACCAATAGGTATCCCTTTACAATAAGACCTCATTAGTTAACCTTAGTTAATGCATTAACATTCACAATGAGCAATAGCTACATTTGCTACAGAAGTTATTAATTATTAGTTATTAAGTCTTAGTTCATGTTAGCTCATTAAATAACACAGTTGCAACTTTCGATTTTAACAACGTGTTATTAAATATTGGAATACCTAAGATTAATGTTCAGAAGAATTTTTCATTGGCAGTTTATGTTAACTAATGAATTAACTAATGTTGACTAATGAAGCCCTAATGTAACGTGTGACCGAACAATAAAGAATCAAAACACTTTCAAACAATATCTAGGGCATGTTGTAGTCCAGATTAAAATGTAAAAAAAGTTTGAAAATAAATAGCCTATTAAGTCTAAATATTTAAGTATTTGGTGCTGTGATGAACATCATAGCAAATACACAAATCTGAATGGCAGTTTAAATAATTTAAACACGATTCAGA
Organism: Sinocyclocheilus anshuiensis; assembly: GCF_001515605.1. Classification (NCBI taxonomy): domain Eukaryota; kingdom Metazoa; phylum Chordata; class Actinopteri; order Cypriniformes; family Cyprinidae; genus Sinocyclocheilus; species Sinocyclocheilus anshuiensis. The sequence continues at coordinate 1,278,639 of NW_015554082.1, read as the reverse complement.
CACAGAAAGTAGAGCAGCTGCTTTGTTTACAGGATATCATTTAAATTAATTATTATTATTATTATTATTATTTCTGCAGTTTAGCGCCATCTGCTGTCAGAGAGTGAAAGTGCGCTTTCATCCAGAGCGTCTCTCACATGTTCCGCTATGTGCTTCTCATCCACGCTTGTTTATGTCAGAGTGCTTGTTTATGTCAGAGTGCGCACGGGTCTTTCAGGCAGCATACAGCGGTGTTGTGTATTTTGACCAGTTGATGGGAAAAGTATTTTTAAAATGCATTCAAAATTCTGAATAACTTGTAATATATAATTATTCACGGTATTTAGAAGAGTCCACGATAACAATATCGTGCATATTCATTACCGTGATATATCGCAATACCGAATACCGGCACAAGTCTAGTCACAGCCAAGCCGCTGCGCATCTCTAAAAGCAAACACAGCGGTGTTTCATTCATGAATGAAAGTGCGTGGTTGAACGAATCTAGTGAGACAGTGATTCATGATTACCCATTCAGCCGTTCGAACGAATCAATTGAATAAATGATTCAGTGATAAAATCTTTGACTTGCTGCCACCTGCTGGCGAATTTAGTTTAATTTTTAACGTATAATTTCAGTTACTCCAAAGAGAAAGGAAAACTTGAAATCGCATCATATGACCCCTTTAATATTTCTATATTCAAAATGTTATATTTAAAACATTAATCGCAACATGAATTTAATTGCACTCATGCCACCTCTGAGCCTCATTAAACGTCTGAAAATGTACCTTCAAGCCAATTTTGTGTTCTTCTGTGTCACCTCTGTAGTACAAATTAATTTTTTATTGGTACTAATTTCATATGATTGATAACTTGTTATTTGTCTTATTCTACTTCTTATTATATTGTTTTAATTAGAAATTTTTAAAAAGCTTATAAACATACATTTCTGAATTTGACAGATGATGACATACTTTTAATACATTTAGAAAAATGCCATTACAAAGGTAAAAAGAAAATGCCCCTGTAAATCACTTTAAGGAGGCAAATATCGCCTCATATCAGGAAGGCTAATTTTTGATCAGAATTTGATTATTGATTAGAAGGTGATCCTAATTTTTTTTAAATGAGGAGGACAAGCACTCCTAAAAAGAAAAGTAAGCATAGAGCCCTGTGTAAGAGTATGTTAGATCCGTGCATGAGGTCTTAAAGGGACAGCAGCCTAAATAAACCTGCTGCTATCTTTCATTATACAGTGAAGACTACCCAGTGCTATTTTACAGTTGAATAGATTGTACTGTAGTTAGACCTAACTGAAAAAATTAATTACTGTTAATTTAATTTGTATCTTGTTATTGTTTTTGTTTGTGCTATTGATTGTCATTAATTTATTTGTTCTTATTTTATTATTTACTATTTACTTGCCTTTTTAGTTAAAATAAATTCAATTCTAAGTGCATGTGATTCTTGGGTGGGGAGGGGGCGTGGTCCATGAGAAATAGTCCTGCCACCACTGCTGGAAAAAAATCCTAGAGGAAACATTGCATGCATTTAATACAATTAGAAAAATGCCATTACAAAGGTAAAAAGAAAATGCCCTTGTAAATCACTTTGAGTCAAATATCACCTCGTATTAGGAAGGCTAATTTTTGATCAGAATTTTTTATTATGGATCAGAATGTGCTCCTAATTTTTTTTAAATTAGGAGGACAAGCGCTCCTAATTACAATAAGAAAAAAAAAACTGCTCTTAAAATGGGTGTGTGGCAGGTATGGCTTTGGAATGGGGTTTGGCAGAGGAAGATTTTTTTGTTGTTGATTTTTTTTATATATAAATGGCAAATTATTATATTATTATAATTAATAATAATGTACAAAGAAAATTATTATTATTATTACTACTACTACTACTACTCAACATATAGTAAACATAAAAAGAATGATGATAATAATAATAATAATAATAATATTTGTTCTTTATTATTATTGTTACGATGATGATTATTATTATTATTATTATTAATTATACTAATAATATAATAATTTTCCCTTGTTGGAATAATGATGAGGATGATGATGATGATGATAACAATTATTATTATTATTATTATTATTATTATTATACTAACAATTTGCCATTGTTGTAATATTGATGATGACAACAATAATTGTATTATTATTATTACTCAACATACATTAAACATCATAATTGTTATCATCATAATCCTCATCATTATTCCAACAATTGCAAATTATTATATTATTAGTATAATTAATTATAATAATAATCATAATCATAACAATAATAATAAATGAAGAAAAAATATTATTATTATTATTATGTATACTATATTACTGAATACTAATAATTGTATTATTAATAAATTGTATTATTATATCAATGACAAATTATTATACTAGTATAATAAATAATAATGTACAAAGAAAATTATTATTACTATTACTACTACTACTACTACTCAAAAGTATTATATTATAAGTATAATTAATAATAATAATAATAATAATAATATACAAAGAAGAAAAATATTATTATTATTTTGATGTTTAATATAGGTTGAGTAATAATAATAAAAATAATAATTGTTCTTCTTCATATATTATTATTATTATTATTATTATTAATTATACTAATAATATAATAATTTGCCATTGTTGGAATAATGATGATGATGATGATGATGATGATAACAATTTATTATTAATAAAAACGTTATTATTATTATTATTATTATTATTATACTAACAATTTGTTGTTATAATAGTAATAATTGTTATAATATTGATGATGATAACAATAATTGTATTATTATTATTATTCAACATACATTAAACACAACAACAACATATTAATAATAATAATAATAATTATTATTATTATTATTATTTTTCTTTTTAATAACTAACCTCTTCTGTTCTTGAATCTAGGACATGACGTCAGCTGTGATCACCCCCTGCAGTCACCTCTTCCATGCCGGCTGCTTGAAGAAGTGGTTGTATGTGCAGGAGACCTGCCCTCTTTGCCACAACCAGCTGAAAGGCTTATCACAACCCGACTCTTCAACACAGGATGCCCCGCCACAAGAGCCCCCAATACAGCCAGCAGGTGATCTGGACCCTTCACAGCATCCAGAGTCAGATTCAACCCTCCAGGTTCCCCAGCAAGACGACACCACTCTCGCTTCAGCGTCAGACCTCACGGCTGGGCTAAAAGACGATGGTGACACTCCTGCCTGCTCCTCCTCCCAATCCTAAAACCTGCCTTGAGCCAAACCCAACTCCACACACTGCTGGCCAAAAGATAGTGTTACAGCAGAGGGTCTGATGGGAAACTGTCAGCCCTCTCTAGTACTGATACATCTATACAATCCAAATCCTTCTACCGTCCCCCTTTCATCCAGAAAATCACAGATTCCAGAGCTCAGAAAGCTTATCCGAGGTGAAAAGAATCATTTCACCCCTTCCGCATCTGGATCTACCAAAACACCAGCTCTTCCCCACCCTTTATTACGAAACTACAATCTCCAGCGAACACCAACCTGAATGTGATCATGTGACCCTTCATTATAGTGCTGTGATGCTCTGTAGGCACTTAGCACATATCCACTAGCACGCTCTCAGTATCCAATAGCAGTAGCCCATCTTTTTTCTGTTCTCTATTTGTTTATTGAGAGAATATATATATATATATATACATATATGCCACTGCATTTGCACTAATGTAACATAAAGCAATGCTCCAAAGTTTGTCTTGTCTGATACCAAATATTTTGGTCTGTATGCATTGAATCAAATTATATATGAAATATATACCCATGTACAAATATATATGTAAAGGAGTTTTGATATGCAAAAGTACAGTGTTGAGCAGCATCGAGTGTCATGAAGCGGCCTCAGGCTTATATGAACGCTGCGCCTCTAGCGACCTCTAGTGGCGGTAGTGGGAAGTGCCTTTGGCTGTGGATAAACACTATGACCGTTTAGGAGAGTCAATTTCATTCTCATCAGTATTTGGCATTTAGCGCATTTGTGAATATGAATACATTCGAGAATGTATGAGCACACTTTGCGAATGCCGTTTTTTTCTTCTTTTTACTAAGTGTTTAAGTTAATGTATTTAACATAGTTTGTTAAACGAATGCTGTTTGGCTTGTGGGATTTTTAATCTCCAAAAAGGTTACTTTTATCTAAGCCACCAGATTTTCTTTTTTTATTATTAAAAAAATCTGTTACAGCTATTTTCCATTTAAAAGCAAATCTGATTGAGAATGGAGAGTATAATTCTATAGCATTTAACCTCTTCTTTTTTTATATAAAGCATACACGTGGAATGATGTTCTGTGAAGGCTAACTTTGTTTGAATTGCAGCTGAATTCAGTAAAATATGCCTGAACGTGAGCCTGAATGTCAGAATAAATCCAAACCTAACCCATGAAACATTTGTCCTGGCTTTCTTTCACAGTGCCTTTCTGAAGCATAATAAGACCTACCGGACTCTTAAAGCCACCTGTGATGAATCAAACAGACCCACACCTGAGTGCTGAGGTAATGTCAGACTGCCGAAACCATCAAAACATCTGATGAAGAGACACAGACAGGATATGCACTCATTTCCTGACCATTCGCCATCTTTCAGAGGTCTGAAGATCACTTGCTTTCCTTCCCCTCTTATAGAGTTACTGTACACCCCTAATCTGTGCAGTCGTCATAGCCATAACTATTCTTTTAACATAACTCTTTTACTGTATGGATTTGGAAATAAACAGTTTGAAGTAAGAGACACAGACAGGATATGCACTCATTTCCTGACCATTCGCCATCTTTCAGAGGTCTGAAGATCACTTGCTTTCCTTCCCCTCTTATAGAGTTACTGTACACCCCTAATCTGTGCAGTCGTCATAGCCATAACTATTCTTTTAACAACTATTTTACTGTATGGATTTGGAAATAAACAGTTTGAAGTTATGGCATATTCCTGCTGTATTTAAGTGCAGTGTGAGGTGTCTCAGTGCAGGCAGATGTGAGCATTTATCCGCTTTTCCTGTGTGAGCACTTTAACTCCCTTTAGCATGAGGGGCAGGAAGAGAGAATGGAGGAAATATTAACAAATCAAAGAACGCTACCCTTTAACCCCTCTCCATCCTTCTGATCAAAGTTAGCCTTGAACTCCGACCTTTGTGTAAAACATAAAAAATAAAAATTACTAAAAAATACATGTGAAACTCAAGAACAAAGCACTCGGTCATTTTGGAAAGGCCAGATATTCCCTAGGTACTTTTTTCTCACGGAACCAGAATATAAATTATGTTGTCTTCACAAGTCCCCTCCAGTGTGAGTTTCTCCTCCACTCATTTTGGTTTGTGTGTCTCTCAGTGTGTGTGTAAAGGCCTTACAGCCAGTTTAAGGTCAAGTGTCACAGCAAAGTATCATTTTTTCTCTTCTGACCTAAATCTTGATAAGTGTTCTGTTTTAATATACATACTCAAAAGTAGGCCTACGATCACAATTTAATTCTGATAGGTCTATTTTAAAAGAACAGTTTAACCAAAAATTCAATAACTGTGCCAGATATTATTAACATCCATTTTATGAAAAAAAAAAAAAAGCAATGAAAGTGAACAATGACTGTGTCTTACAGTCCCTCGAATTCTGCCTAACATCTCTTTTCGTTTCACTGAAGAACTTCTTACGGGTTTGGAATATCATGAGCGAGTACATAAGGTTTTTAGATACAGATTCTTTTCCCAATTGTGTTTCCATGTGTAGCCACAAGATGACAATGTTGGACTGTCAACCATTAAGCACGCGTCTCTTGTGTCCGAAACACTTTCACGATTTCTTTTCTTTTCCACAAATCACAGACTCTCTTAGTCGTTGCACAAAATATGCACACATGTTAGCAGTTGTCATAATCACCATGAGCTGAAACTCTTATTTCTCCAATTTCCTATAGGTCAAACTGAGATGGAAAACAAAGTCAAAGGTAATAATGGATATGTTGGTGTATTAAGAACACGACACAATTGCTTTCTCGCAGTCTGACCTTGACGCGAAAAAAACAAGTATTTTTCATGTTGTACGAATTTAAGGCATTTTATCAAAACTATAGGCCTACCTGACAGTGTTAATAGACAATTTCTTTTAATAAACATAGGCTATATAAATAGGCTAGCCTAAATGTTGAAATGCGGCCTTATGGTTTGAAACTGATAAAAGTAGCCTACTGACTGAATTATCTCACGTGACAAGAACTTTGTTTTACATTATGATTTATTTTATGTTTTAGTTCAATTCAGTTATATCATCAACGACAGCGTGATTTATGAGGACATCTGTTTTACAAATCAAATCGAATTTGTCGCTGTCAGCAATAGGATTAGTTATATTATATAAAGATCAATTTAAGCATTTTTATCAGATTATCGTAAATACAGGCACGTGTTTTTTTGTTTAATAAAGATTGTAAATTGATTTTTTTCCATGCACATAGCCTACACACATGCACTCGACGCTATATTTAAGTGATGCACAAAACGCGTTTTAATATGCTAAGTAACCGGTCTGTTTCTTATTTGGACACATGAAAATACACCGTTTCCACTGAGACTGCTTGTGTAGTCTCTGCCACTTTAAACTGCTGTGTGGGAATATAAATATACAGGGACCCAGGGGCAGCAGAATTCCCCTCTGCCTGACCAGCACTGGGTTGGACGGGATTCTTACTTCCTCTGTCCGCTGTCTGTGGAGGATTCCATTTAGCTCTAGTAGCTACAATATCCATTTTCCGTGCATGCATATGCTCATTTGTGCACATTTCTAAAATATCATAAAGCTTTATAGTTGCATTCTAAATCTAAAACAAAACTGCTGTTGTGTGAAAAATGAAAAACACAAAGTGCTGCTAAAATGGTTTTGCGCTCCCAGCATTTACTCCTGTATATGTTATTACTGTCGTTTTATATCGAATCTGACAAAGCAGCTGTTAAACTGTTTGAGTCTGTACTATCCAGTTTTGTTTGATGCGTTTACTGTCATTTATATATGCTACTATCAGAACTGGATTATAAATCTGTACATGACTTTTTTTTATCAGCAATGGCGTTTTAAAATACAATATATGCGTCTTTAAATGTATTAAATAATTTAATCATATTAGTAGGCCTAATACATTTTTATTTATTAGCCTATTAATTGATAACAACTAATCTGTTGACAAATCTGCGACAAAGTTCACATTTTGCTCTAACGTCTTTTTTACTAAATCTTTTAAAGACTCATTATGACACTATTTTGACACTAATTATTCATTTCCTCACATCAGTTGTCAAACATATCACATGGGCTAATGTCTCTTGTACATAAAAACTCATTATTTCGATGACAGATCTCTGTTTAGTCTACTTCATCATGGTCTTAATTCTATTCCACAAACGTGTTTTAAATAAAGAATAATATCCTAATATGTCCGCGGCTGCCTGGTGTTTCACTAACCAAAAAAACAACAAAAAGGTTATATTACAAAATTATGTAAAAGTTCGTTTTTTACCTGAACGTAAACAGACGCTCACGAACAGAAACAGCGTTCGCCTAGCACAGCAGGTAACCATAGCAACAGTAGGCTGCTTGAGCACTTTGTGTCAGGATCATTATCGATATTTCAACAAAAATTAATAAAGAAACACTTTATTACATTTACATTTCTCAAAAAATGCTGCCTTGTTTTGTTTAAAAAGTCTTTAGGATAGTTGATATTTGTTTAACTGTGTCAGGGGCAGTGTTGGGGGTAATGCATTACAAGTAACGCGAGTTACGTAATCAGATTACTTTTTTTCAAGTAACTAGTAAAGTAACGCATTACTTTTTAATTTACAAGGGAATATCTGAATAACGCAAGTTGCTTTTTTTTCCAATTTATTGATTGACAGCTCTGGTGTCGCCATGGTGACAGAAATCAGAAGATGTTACTGTAGTTCTAAAATAAATATGAATATGCATTAATTCATCTCACTCACAAAAAACACAGATTCAGTATTCCTCAAAATGAATAAAAATAATGCAACTTAGAATATGACGCAAACCTGCAATAATTAAATGTTAAACAACACAAATATCCTTTATGTATTTAATCCCATTCTATTAACCAATGTCTTTGCTTCTGACCTTCGAAGATCCAGTTCAATCATACTAATAAGCACAAATTACTCCAGACAAACATTTGTGTCTTTTTTTATTGCTGAAGTGTGTTGAAATTCCTTCTTCTGCGTTCTACTGTACGGACGTAAATTTACTTTCCCTTCAGCCTGAGGTTTATTCATTTCACTTTTGGTGTGAAAGGGCTTTTATATTTGCTATAAATAGAACTTTTTTATTTTAAAAACAAACAAGCAAGCCCTGTCCAGATTTAAAAAGTAACGCAAAAGTAACGTAACGCATTACTTGCCATAAAAAAGTAACTAAGTAACGTAAGTAGTTACTTTTTTATGGAGTAACGCAATATTGTAACGCATTACTTTTAAAAGTAACTTTCCCCAACACTGGTCAGGGGCGCCAAAAGACAACTTGAACAGCTCGAGACGAACCTCAACACCCCGACATTTCCTTGAAAAATCCCTTTTAAAAGTCCAACCCTTGAAAGTTTTTAAACACTAGCTCATCCCTAGACCGGTATTTAAACAAACGTATACTGTGCTTTTTCTAAAATAATCTCACAATATTGAAAAAACATCTCCGCGTTCATGTGAACCACATCGATTTGGCTTCAGTCGCGCGCTCTGGTAGGCAGTTGCTGCGTGACATTTAACGCGCGGCTCATAACTTCTTTCTGGTTTTCTCTCTAAACACGCCGCTCGCTAAGTGGGCAGGGCTGGCTGTGATGTCTAATTAGGCGACGGTCTTCGTGGTTGGGTGGACAGCTAATGGTAGTTCGGCTTTACTTATGTTTGGGGGGCGGCCCTGCGTGCGCAGTCACTCCCTCCTCCTCTTCCTCCTCCCTTTGGGGTTAGTTTGCTTGTGTTTAGTTCCCAGAGACAGTCAAATCGGATTCCTTTGGGAAAGGACACAAATCACTCCCGTTTGAACAAGGGGAACAGCGAGGGAGCTGTCTCCACAAGGGTCCACCTCTCCTGGCTGATTTCATATTGCTCATTCATGTGATTTGATCAGAGAATACTCTTTGTGGAGAAAGACAGGAAAGGAAAGGAGGAGAAAATAAAGAAAAAAATAGTCTCTGGGTGATGACATTTGACCTAACACTCAGCGAAGCCCGATCTTGATCCTATTGTTTCTTAAAGTGACATTAGACCTTTTTTTTTTTGCGCACGCTAGACCAAAAGGACCTCCAGTCTAATCTTGCAGTTTTTGTTTGTTTGTTTGATTGTTGCACGGTGTTCCCAAACCTGGATGTTGACATCTCGCGTTTCTTTTGGCACGTCGCTCTATTTTGTGTTTCAGAGAGGAAGCGCTAATAGAGACAAACGCGGTGACACCTGCTCACCCATACACTTCTCACTGTCTTTTTTTAACGGAGCTATCAAAAGAAGCAAGCGCCGACTGAGACGGTGACAGGAGTCTGTTTTCATGTTCGGGATTCAAGACAGCATTCAAAGGAGCGGGAGTAGTATGAAAGAGGAGCCCATCAGTGCCGGGATGAACGCTGTCCGGACATGGATGCAGGGTGCCATCAGTGCCGGGATGAACGCTGTCCGGACATGGATGCAGGTTGCCGGTGTGTTGGATGCGAACACAGCCGCTCAGAGGTAAGCCGGCGGCGGTCTTCAGCGCTACGGGAACAGCTAGACGGAATACTGTGCGCTTATCATCCTGGGACGACACAAAACGCTCTTGTATATCATCCTAATCAGTGCGCGATATCTGCTTATTAATAACCAGGCGACAAAGAGATTGATTTATTGCTGCGATAAGTTCGTAGCATCCTCTTCAGCGTGCTGTTGGCACCAATACACAGAATTCTTGAGTTGCAAGTCACATTAAAACGGGGTTTATTAGCCTATTTCTAACATTATTATTCTTAACGTTAAAATAGCATAAGCGTTTTCTTCTAAGTGACTTTGCAACCAGTAGTTTTGTATTGATTCTGTAGCTTTAAATTGTAAATACTGAATTTGAAAGACAATCCAGACCAGTAGTTTGTTATAAGCAGCTGAACAGAGTTCTTAGATTGAGTTATATTTATATGAATTATTTTTTTGAACAACAATTACATCTGTTGTTGCTATGCTATTTAAGAGAATAAAATTAAAAGACAGGCTACTTTTAAATAGCCTATTTGTTTAAACTATTAAACTGTAATTTTAATAGTAAATTTTAAGAGCTTTTGCACTGCAATTTGAAAACAAAAAAAAAATGCATTTGAACCCTTTTTAGGAAATTGTAATTAAATAATCACAAACTAATTGTTTTTATTTTTTTATTATACATATGTAAATATTTCATCCTCTCTCTGTCTTGTATGTGTTCATAGTGGAGTGGGTCTTGCTCGAGCACACTTTGAGAAGCAACCTCCTTCAAATCTTCGCAAATCCAACTTCTTCCACTTCGTTTTAGCGCTATACGACAGACAAGGACAACCCGTGGAAATTGAAAGGACTTCTTTTGTTGGATTTATTGAAAAAGAAAAGGCAAGTGAAACGTTCTCTTCTGCATATTGGTTTTGCAAATTGGTGTAATTATTAAAGTGTAGCCTAGATAAAATATTATTGATATTAGCCTAAAGTTGAAAGCTTATTTGCCTATACTCAATAAATCATATTCTTGCATTAAATTGCTGTTCTGCATGAATCCCTTAAAACTTCCATTTAATTATTATATTTTAATTATTTTATTTTTTTTACATATTCATCCTTTATCATTTAAGAAAGCCTCATGTTTTATATTCGTTCCCTTCAGTACTTTATGCATTTACTAACAAATCTGTAGGCTAGCTATATTTTTGCAGAAATATTACAGTGATAACCTAATGTCATAAAGTTAATATTCCCTTTCAAGATGCTATTTAAAAAACATATTATTTTTATTATTGTGAAGGACCATATGCTGCTTTAATAAAAATACTCAACACAAATATAATGTTTTGTAAGCACTTGTAACTTAATCATAGTGAGCGAAGTGACTGATTTCATTAAAAGATGTGGCTATTAATGCTTACTGTATATTTAATCACTTTGTACACGTCTATACATTATTAAATTGTGAAATCACACTGTTCAACACATAATACTTAATATTATTATTATTATTTAAGTATTTTTAACTCGTTCGCTTACTCAGTGAAAATGTATTTTGTACTGTTTTTGTTTCGGCTGGCTCATGTGCGTTAGAAGTTTTTTTTTTTTTCGGCCTCCTGGTCCGCAAGGGAATAGCCGGTCTGACTCACGGGGCTCTTCAGAAATAGTCAAATAGGTTTTTCTTGCTAACCATCGAATTTATTTTTGCAGGAATCTACCGGAGAAAAGACCAACAATGGGATCCATTACAGATTGCAGCTTCTTTACAGCAACGGTAAGAAGAAACGCATCATCTAAGACTCATTGAACTTTGCATAAACACATCAGGGATTTACTTCAGCGCGACAATCTGAATAAAATAAAAAGACAGCGAGACTGATAGAACGACAAGGACGGGTGACAAAGAAATAAATAATTCATTATGTAACTAGATCAAACTGATTCAAATGAATATAATGTCCTGAAATAATAATAATAATAATAATAATAATAATAATAATATACTGTTATAACAATTCGTATAATTGTTCAAACAAAAGAGATTAAAATGCGCAGCAAAGTCGTAGCGTTTTAACTATAAACATTAATGAAACACAAAACGATCTCCATTAGTGCACTTTTCCGGTTACGCGTTTTCCAGAAATGTGCACTTCATTTTTGATGGAAGCTAATGGCCTGGCCATAATGAAAGTACACTCTTTTCTGTCTACTAATGTGGTAAATGACAACCAGGCGTTTGAAAATTTGTTGCGCCAGTCCTTAACGACACTCATCCTTTTTACAAGACGTTTTGAACATATATTTTATTTAGTTAAAAATCATGTTTTCTGTAATTGTTATTTTTGATGATGTCTATTTCACTCTTTTATAAGCTGTACATTTTTCTTGTGCTTTTTCTTTCTAAAAGCTATTTTTATTTTTAGTTTATGTATGTGGGTCTACATAAGTTTGAGTTTCATCCAAAGCCATTTTTTTTCCATAATCCTTTAACACTGTCTGCAGTCTATGTTGGGTTGGGTTGTCTAGACATTTGAAGCATCTATGTTGTATTAAAGTCATGTCATTGTGAATGATAAATTTATACCTGCCAGATTCATTTCTGATCTATGTTTGTGCATATGACCTGCATTGTATTGCGAGTTAAAGAGGACTTATCTTCTCTCCTCTACAGGCATCAGAACAGAACAGGACTTTTATGTACGCCTGATTGACTCCATGACCAAACAGGTAGGACGTTATTTCAAAATCCCCACGGTTCGCTGGTGAATCGTCTGGTGAGAGTCTGTGTGTGATATGCAGCGAGAGTGAACATGTGCCGTGCACCCTGGTGAGTTTGGGGTTACACACTCTAGCATGCCTCAGGGGCACGAGGATCGGTTAGTGTCTAAATATGACATATTCTCTCTGGGACATCATTTAAGATGACTGAGCGTATGCATGTATTTATGTGCATATGTGTGACAGTGAGATTGATAGCTAAAGAGGGAAAAAAAGAAAGAGACTTTCAGTTGTATTCACTGTCTGTCACAGGGGATTATCCAGCGGTGCCTTTCAATGTTTAAACAGCATAAGTTTTTGAGTGTGTGTGTATGCGCGTGACTCTCTTGCAGATAGTGCATATTCAAATGTGTTGTGGGTACAGATGTTTGTTATGAACACACACGTATGAAAGTTGTTATAGCTTGTCATATTAACCGTGCAGGTTGTGAGCTTTAACCCTGGAGAAAAACTCATATGAGAAAACACAGGGCAGCAAGAGTGACCGCACAATCTCATATGTGGCGCTCTTCCTTTTCCCCCTAAAACAGAAACAGCCTCTCCCTCTCTCTCATTCTCTCTTTCCCACTCGTCCCCTCATTTCCTCTCCCATGATCTCTGTCTAGAAATGTTGTTATGAAGACACTTTAGGGAAGTGTATTCAACAGCGATTACAGCTGCGAGTAGTTCATAAGTGTAAATGAGAGAAAAATATTTAAAGTACACTTGTAATCAAATAAATATGCAAAGCTGTTTTGATTAATCACTAAAATAATTGTGTTTCTTATGAGATGTTTTCATAATAGTCATTTTGTATGACAAGTAATATGTGTGTATATGTGTAACCCCAGCCAGGATGAAGTGTGTATGGATATGAGGTAATTAGCAGGCACTGTGACAGACAACCTACTAACGCTCTGAACACTTAGTATATCATGTGATTTAAACATACCAGCACGCTTACCCTATTGTTCCACCCTGTTGCTACTGTTTTGCTTTGTTATGTGTGTGTATGTGTGCTTATTGAGAAGTGGAGAGTGAGAGAAATACTTAATTTGATCTTTATTTTGTCTAAAACAAAAGTATGCAACGTTTAGTCTTTTACAGAATGTGTTCTTAAATTTATTATAGTTTGTATATATTTGAAAACAACTATAAATTAATGTATTAATTATGTCATCATTTCTAATATTTATTTTACAAGTATTACAATTATTTTTTAAATATATTTTATAAAAAAAAAAAAAAAAAAAGAGCAAATACTACATTTTCACTAATATACTTGTTGTCATGACCCAAAGCATTCATTTCTATTCAGAAATTCCTACTACAAAATCCCTGGATGTTACATTTGGCTCAAACAGTTCCGCAGCTCCCCTTTCTGTGTTGTGTGATTTGTTTGTGGTTTATAATTTCCTTTGCATGAATGTTTATGTGCAAGAAGCTAGGTGCTGTTACTGATGCTAGTTCTTGCCCTCGCTCTGCTAAGCGGTTTGGCTGGTGTGTATCCGGACAGAGTTTATGTGCAAGAAGCTAGGTGCTGTTACTGATGCTAGTTCTTGCCCTCGCTCTGCTAAGCGGTTTGGCTGGTGTGTAGCCGGACAGATTTATGTGTGTGGGTGAAAGGCAGGAGCGTTGTGCTGAGGGAGAGAGACTGTTCTCTGACACCCCTGAGGTAAATACAGTGGCCAGGGGCCTGGCCTCGGCTCAGCCTTTCACTGAGTGTCTCAATAAAAAGCCGTTTATCTCCCCAGGGTTGTCTCCCACATGCACATATATTACCGACTGATTTACTGGCTATTTCTGTGGCAAACTGCCCTGCCATACCTGTTAATGATGTGGTGCCACCGAGTGAGCGAGAAAGAGAGATAGTGTGTGTGTGGAAGAGAGTTTGGCAGCCGAGTCAACATGCTAGCTAGTATCAGATAGTAAAGCATGGTACTTTGGTATTTACATAAAAATGTGCAAAATCTGTACCTTTAGGGGTACAACAGCTTGTCAGTGTGGCAGTACTGTTAAAGGAACAACTGCACCTTTTCATAGTAGTACCCAAAGGGTACATATTGTCATGCTGAGGTACAAAGTTGTCTTTTTAAGGGTACCAGTGACAAGCCCCTAAAGGTACAACTTTTGTACACACAGAAAAAATGGGGTCAGAATTGTATCTTTTGGGGTACAACAGCTTGTAACTGGAGCAATACTCTTAAGGACATATTTGTACCTTTTTTACCCCTATTAGGTAGTACCTTAAGGGTATGTATTACTTCTCTAAGGTACTAATATGTACCTAATAGGGGTGAAAAAATGTACAAATATGTCCTTTTAAGGGTACTGCTCCAGTGACAAGCTGTTGTACCCCAAAAGGTAAAATTTTGCACCCCCTCCCCACACTTTTTTTTCCTGTGTTTATTGTTTTTCTGAAGGTGTAGGTACTTGATATTATCATAGTATAATGTCCAAAAAACATGGTAAATGCCGCTCAGTTCTTTCAATAACAGAATAATTTTTCACTACATTTCCCAGAATCCCTTTCTCAAACATTCCCATATTTGCAAACAATAACTCTTTTTTTTTTTTAGGGGCAAGGTATATTTACTGTTGCTAAACGAATTTTTGAGTGCGAAAAGGGTGAAAAATGTACTAGCACAGATTTTGCCACATGCTCAAATTGGTCACATGGTTTTGACTCATTGACCAAAAGAAAGTTGCTTTGTTTGAATGTGACATTAATAAATTACTGAGTAACAATGTACAATGGACACATGCATGTGAGCATACCTTTTTGTGTTAAGACCTTAAGCCTGGCTCCACTTTAGACTTTTCTGCTCTCGTTGTCATTTGACTGCGCTGTTCTTTTTCTCGTCCATGTGAGCATGAAACACGGTTTAGGTTATGACAGAGTGTTAGCTGGTCTTTAAATGCCTTTCAGGAAAACCCGGTCCAAAACCACTCTGCGGTGAGCAGTCAGCCTACATATGCTGAGGAGTGCTCGCAATGTGTTTAAGATTTCCCATTAAAACCCCATAACTCTGTACAGAGAGGCTACAGAGCGCCTCTCCATTCAGCATGTGCTGGCTTTGGCAGTGTCAGGCGGGAGGGCTGATGAGCAGGTTTATAGAGCTGTTCAACACACACTTCTCTTTAGCACTTAGCAAGGCGGTAAAGTCCAGTCGCCTGACCACACAGTTACCTTCTGTACATACGCACAGCTATTAGAGACAATTAAACAACTTGGGCTAGAGCTGCAAGGATCAAAACAGTTCACATTCAGTGCATAAAACTGACATTTTCAGCGGCCGTCTTGTGCTCACACTCCCAATAAACTCCATATACGTTTTCTCGGTTTGCCTGTGGGAACGGTTGACGCGGGTGAGGAGAGATGGAGCGGGTGTCAAGCTGACAGGCCGTATCTGTGATCAACGCATGAGCTCATGACAGATCTGATGAAGACAATGCAGTAAAAGACTCTCTCTCTCGCTCTTTATCCTTCCATCCAACTGTTTCCCTCAACAGCTGAAGCGCAGAACAAAAACGAATCACATACGTGGGCTTAATGCGCACACACACTGCGCTGACACGCTAGCGTGATGGTAACAAAGAGGGAAATGTGTTTTCATGTATTTACAGTGCATTGTTTACATGCCTCAGATGCGGCTGTCAGTTCAAGGCGGCACTGGCGGCTCTCAAACGAGGTTTGATATAAAATATGCATTAAAAGCAGCATCAGGGCCTAATGAAAGCTTCACACACACCTCGGCGCACCGTGCCATGCATGTTTCATGCGCTCCGTGGCCCTCCTTAAGGAGAGCTTTGTTCAGAAAAGTGCTGGGCTGAAACTAGTTGGTAACGCTGTAGCTCGCCTGTTGCTGTGTGTGTTTTCTAGAGCTAAGCTTTGGGCAGATTCCTAAATAAATTTGCACGGGAGAGAGGGAGGTCTCGGCCGTTCTTTCTGCTTGTGTACGTATTTTTCCTGTTAATTACGGAATAGGGTGTGTTTACATGCCAGAAACACTTCCCCAAAGTATGCGACATGCAACAAAGTGACACAAATCTCCTATATTAGATATTTCCTTTAATCACTAGCTGTTTGGAGACTCTGATGATGTCAGATAGGACGTGAATGGCCGCTCTGTGCCAGGTCACATAAAGGCTTAATGCTACTCATTTGCAAATATTTACACACACGAGGGCCTAAAGATCCCAGTGATTAAGTCTACTGATCTACATTGAAAATGTGAAATCTGTAGCAAAGAAAAACCCACCTGACACAAGACTGATCATAGTCTAAAACAAGGTGTTTTCAAATTTTCAACGCCAATGACCCCTAATCTATAATATTTAATACATTTTATAATATTTATTATTATTATTATTATTACTATTATTATTATAAAGGCCAATTTTTACTGTCTGAGAAAAAAACATGAGTATGATATAATGAATACAACATATTGTTTAGAAAATTAAATATTTATATAATTTTTTAATATTATTACCTTACTAAATTATCTGGAAATTATTTACTTTGGTTTTAGCATTTTATTAAATTACTTAATTTATATTGTATATAGTACACTATATATTTTTCTGCATACCGTTAGAGTCATGTTAGATGTATAAACCTAAGAAAAAAAGCAATTTAGATTCAACTTTATTTGTACAGCACTTTTCACAATAAATATAACTCCACAGCAGATTTACATGTACTTTTTACAGTCCTAAAATAGATTTTGTTACAGTATATATGTGCATGTATATATATATTTTATGTTTTTGTTAGGTTAAAAGCCCTTTAAGAGACCAAAGTTCAGTCTTGACATAAACAACATGCAGCATTTTGCCTTTGCACGACAGATGTGATGACAGGGGCTACAGGAAAATCCACCCAAAGACGCTTGGTGTTGCACTAGCTCGATCCAGAGGAGGATGCATGACCATTGTTGTGTTTGCCTCTGAGGAGAAATTGACAAACTGTTTTCAGACTTGTTCCAGGCACTTATATACTGTTCTCGGCATGGAGTTATTCCGAGTCTGTTTGCAGGGGCTTTGTGTGATAAATAGCCGGTCTTATATATGAAATGAATGTGTGGTGGTGTAGAGGACGTCTTTGTGTGGCCTGAACTGCTCTCTCTGCCTCCCGCTTCCTCTCAGAAAGCCTGCGGGGTCGAGGCTCTAGGCTCAGACAGTGATGCATGCTTGTGCGCTTTTAGAGGACCTTGACCCTCATTTCCACAATGTGAAACCTAACAAACAAATGTCCCCGATCACCTATGTCCTCAAGTCACAACAATGACAGGAAATAAAAAACATCAAATATGAATAAACTTTCTTCTTTTTTTCTGGGTCTGATGCTTTACTTATAAAACTTGTTTTCAAACAAGTGTTTCATGTAATTGAAAAAGCATTGTGCACTTGTGAGGGAAACAGTTCCTCATTAGAACCATCAGCTGTTTTTCTGTGTCTTCAGTTGCCATGGGTGTCATGTATATGTGTGTTCAGAGAGAAAGAGGGAGTGATTCATGGCAAACGGGTTTAAGTGTGTGTGTGTGTGACAGAGAGCAGCCTGTTAATAGGCTGCAGTGTGTGTATGTTTTGAGTAGAGTCACTGATTCACGGCTGTGGGGGACATCTTGTGTGGAATTGGAGGATGGAAACAAAGCTGAGGTTTTTGGATGAAGTGTTAGCTGGGCCAGATGGCTCGCTATGCTCCAGTCTGGCAGCCCAACTGCTTGCCGCTCACATAAACACACACATGCTAATGCACAAATACATGCGTGAATGCATACACATGCACAGGGTCTCACAGATGCGGGCTTATGGCAGCTCACATGCACACATCTTTCCTAGAGGGTTATTTCACACTGGAGTACAACACATCTTTAGAGGGACCTGTAATTAAGCAGTTTATCTGTTTTCACTTCACAAACATCTTTTCTCATGTAGTAATAAGGGTGCTTTGCTGAGCAATAATGTTTTGTGTTTCTGTATTATTAACCAATCTGTGAGCCCCGGATGCCTGTGGGGGGTGGGCACTGTGGCAAGGGTGGTCCGCTATGACATAATAGGACAGTAATCTGCACAGTCTAACAAACACTACACACAGTTCTTTTGATTCTCCCTGTCTGCTTTTAATTAAACCAACGAGCAACAAATGATGGCTCTGAATGTTGCCAAGAGCATACAATGCAGGATTGTGCAAAATTCAGGCCTCTTTTCAATTCATGGGAGGGAATTGGAATTAAATTAGCCACACCCCCACAGGAAGTTGAATTGGAATGACAGAAAGAGGAGTTTTCTGAATTGGAATTCAATTAAATTACACAGCTAATGCATTCTGGGCATTCTGGGATCTAGCTACAGTATCTATCTATCAAATTGTCTTGACAAACTTCTTTAGTTAAAAATGACAGTTACATGAACATTCTTACATTCAGTTTGAATCACAAATTGTGTGCAGCTCTGTTACAATAAACATCTAGCATTGGTAATTTGTGTCAAATGTGAAACAAAATAAATAAACTCATTTGCCAGTTATCAGATACAAGTGATGATGTATTAGATTGGATATTAAAGTAACAGTTCACACAAACATGAAACCTCTTGTCATCATTAAAACCTGAATGATTTTTTTCTGTGGAACACAAATAGAGATCTTAGACTGAATGATCGCGCTGCTCTTTCCCATATAGATTCAAAAAGTACCAATAGTGTTATGTGGAACACACCGAAATCTAAGTCTTTATTCATTGAATCACAGATGTGCACGTTCAAACTTTGTGTGTTGCCTGACACCAAACACCAAACACCATCGGTTCTCACATAACCAAACGTAATGCACCAAGTTTAAGCTCTTAGAGAGGCAGTTAGGGATCGTTTTCCATTGCAGCAGGTAAGTGGGCATTAAATTGCCCACTTTGAGCCTGGCTCAGTCATAGACGGCCCACGCTGCACACAGAGACTCTGTACAAGCATTCCCACGGTGCACGGGGTAGTTTTGATTGATTGATTAGCTGAAACGAAAAGACATCTATGAAATTCAGAGCCCAATGTGTAGAGTGAGAAACATGGGACCAAATGAACAGAACATTCTGATAACAGAAACTAAAACTGACCTGATCATTCCCATGCTGCATGAGATCTTTCAACGGCAGTCCTCTGCCAGATAGAATAAGGGTCACATAACCGCCTATGAGTGCTGCATTGTGTGTATGGCGTAATGATGTGATGTCATAATGTTTCTGTTTCAGTGAACCGATGCAAGCAGACATTCGATTCTTTTCATGATAGGATTTAAACACCCTGGGAATTAGTCATGGATATTTGTGCATGCTCAGAGCGTTTACACCACAAGGAGAAAATGTTGTTTGTCAATTTTCTCTAACCACATTTTTCCACCTTCTCTTGTTCATCAGGCAATTATCTATGAAGGGCAAGACAAAAACCCAGAGATGTGCAGGGTCCTGCTGACGCACGAGATCATGTGCAGGTGAGAAACACACACACACACACACACACACACACACACACACACACTGTACACCACACTCCCTCCTTCACTATTACACAATCAAGCTCTTGAACCTTCCCTACCAAGCTCTGCCCGTTGACTGTGAGAGCTTTACTTTGGCATCGTTTTGGCCTTGGCAAGACTGCAGACCTCTGGATCCAGCGTTAGTGTGACAGGACTGAGCTTTCTGCTCACACACACACACACACACACACGCACACACACACACACACACACACACACACACACAGCTGTGTAAGCCCTGTTGTAAAATTAGACATAAAGGGGAGGATAGATTAACATTACTATAAATTTGCTGAAAGATCAGATCATTATTCTTTAATTTATCATACACATCCGTCAAAACTGCATAAACAGTTTACTTCTATTTAAGAGGGATGCAGTACGTTTATATCAAGGCTCAAGTTTAGACTTACGATGCACTATTACACAAGACACACCCAGATTTTTCATCAGTTCAAATGGGATCCTGATAAACGTATGCCAGCCTGTTTTCTATCAGAGTTAGAAGTGTTTTTTTTTTTCCCAGTCTCTGCCTCAGCCTTAGAAATCAAAGCTTGGCTTTGTCCAAAAAAGATGCCAGGCAGCATTTCTATTTTTGGAGGCTGATGTTTCAGTGATTGGTGGTGCTTATTTTATTTATTGATGGCATAAATACACACACACAAAAGGCAAGCAGAGAAATACATTTCTGTACCTGTTCATTTTGTGTGCCAGAATTGTAATTCCTGTATTTGTACTGAATTTGAACTGAGCAATAAGGATGCAGAATTGCAACTTGAATAACTAATTGCAATTGAAATTTTAACTAAACAAATTTTAACTAAAAAGCTAAATTTGTCAAGACAAACTTTGAACTTGTTTGTAATTCTGACGAAAAGTGTAGCCTTGAAGGTTTACAGAGATAGATGGATGAATGGATGGATGGATGGATGATGTACTAGATGTCAAAGCAATAGTTTGCCCAAACATAAAAACAACATGAACAACTCACATTGTTACAAAACTGCATGACTTACTTTCTTCTGCTGAAAATAAATAGAGATGTTAGACAGAATTGATTATGCTGCTTTTTCCCCATATAGAGCCAAAAAGTACCATGAAAGCAGATAATTTGACTTAAACAACAATTTTCTTTATCCATTATTCATTCATTTGCAGATATGCATATTTAACTTCCTATTAAATTCACATTATTGAATTGAAAGGGAGCCAATTCTGAATTTTGCACATCCCTGTTTGTAGTGACAGCATAAGCAATAGAAGTTTCAAGAGATGAAAAATTAACAAAGACGGACCTTAAGTTCAGAGCAACCCTTGTCTCTCTCCCTTCTTGAATCTCTATCCAGGTCATCCACTTCCTGCTCTGCAAGAAAAAGAGAGAGCGAGAGAAAGCCATGCACCTTTAATTAAAATCAAAAGATAAATTCCTTGCACTTAAAACTGGGTTGTGGAGATGAGTCCTCATCTATTTTTGGTTGAAGTGGAGAGCATTTGAACAGTTTTCTACTAAAAATATACCACTCATGCTTGGTTAATTAGGGCAAGGAAAAACTCATTACTCAATAAGAATCCTCTTGTTATTCCACAGCTAATGAATGCAGCTTGCTTTGAGTTTTGACAATGAAATATGTGCAGGCGAGCCAAGGCTCTCTCCTCTTTCTCTTTCAATCTTTCGCTCCCCCTCACTACCTTTCTTACATGCACACACACGCACGCGCACAGCCTTCTGTTATCGCTCTTTCAAAATAGTCGCTGATTTAACGATGTGTATTGACACAAACACTTAGTACCATACGTGTCTACAAAGGCTCACCACGTCAGCTTTGATCTGCCACTGTAGGATTACACAGATCACATCTGAAGTACATATTGCTACTGGTACCCTTAAGGTACCTGTTTCATACCAAAGAGCTTTCCAAAAGCAGGCGAAAATGAAAAGCATCCATTTCAAATAAGTAAACAACTCATTCTCATCTCTATCTTCCTCCTTTTCCCCTTCTTCATCTGTATATGGTGTTTCGATGCAGAGCCTGTGCTGAGAGAAAGGAACAATTACCAGTCTGCAATTAGACTGCTCTCCATTAATCAGGGCTGTTAATTGCTGTACGCCTTGCCATTAGCCATATGGTGCCGCATGGGCCTGCAAGCATGAGACAGAGACGCATATTCCCAAACAACTCGCTCAGAGGCAAGGCTAAAAACAATCACTCAAACGCAACTCTGGGCTCTTTATGATGGAGTTCCACATCCTCATATGCACGGATTGATGAGGTTTTGTTTGGTTTGTGTGGTGCAGATGAAACATGACAAACTTGGCCAGATTATTAAAGGCTGGGTGGTCACAGTTGGAGAAATGCTGTTTTGTTTGGGTTTGGGGGCTATTTTAGAGCTGCTGTCTGTAAAGGAGCTGGGCTAAGGGCAGTTCAGCTGTAATGGCATCAGCGCGGGCCACATCCTGGTAATTACGTGCAGCAATTTGGATTAAATTTCTTCAAATGCTGCAGCAGGAGGAAACGTTTGAGATTAAAGATTACGGTTTCCCTGCAGGTCCGCTGGGATGGAGCAGAACGAGCCGGACTGGGCGAAAAATCCCCCTGAATGAAGCCAGAGCATACATGGAGTCATTAGCATTGCGTTGATGAGGGTTGGGGTCTTGGAGGTTCACGGGTGGTGGGGGGTGGCCGTGTTGCGGTTTCCCTTGGGCCCCGGCTGACTATTGGGTTATCGGAGTGTCAAATCCATCTGTGCCCACCCCTCGCATCCCAGAAAGCTTTGCTCCTGTGTGACCCACTTCTGAGAGAACATTGCTAAAGACTTGACTGCTCTCAGAGGAGTGAGAAAAAATGAGAGCAGAGGAAGGTAAAAATACGACAGCAAGAGTAAACTGAGACAGAAGCCCGACCACACTGTGTCCAAACTAACGAGGGCGCTTAGACGTGAATGAGGGGTCAAGCTCAATCCATGTTATCAAGCTCATCAGGTCTAAAGGAGCCCACTCACACACAGATCGGTTCTGCTCCTATCACATGACGCCTCCTATACTCTCTCTCAATTGAGCCCCTCTGCCATCTGTGCTGGGAAACCTGAACCCGCCGCCCCACCTGCTGTTTACCGCCAGCCTCCATCTACCGAAGACATCATGTATACACCTCCTTTCCATCCCTCCTGTCTTCTTTCACTTGCTCATGCTCTAGTATCCATCTTGCTCTCCTCTGCTGTCCCATGCAGAGTAACCTATGAGATTAAATATAGAAAAAATAGGTGCATATTTAATCAGGCAAAAAACAACCATTCAGATGTGAGTGGGCTGTTTGACTAACATACTAAACCATCATCACACTTTGCTTGATTTTATTTGATATAACCTATTATGGGGATGATAATAGGTTGCGAATCAAAACCATTATAATTTTATTAACTATAAAAATTTTTGGAGCCTAAGTGTGCCGACTTTTTTCTGTTTTCATTAACTATAAAAATAAATATCAATTAGAAAAAGTATATATAAAGTTAATAAATATATCAATTATATATAATAATAATAAATATTTTATATATATCTGTATCTTAAATATATATAATAACATATACACATATACACAAAAATATTGTATTTAAAAATAGAAATATATCTGATATATAGTATTTATTTTATATATAAATAGTATAGTGATTTTTTCTTATTTATAGTTTATAATTTTCAATTAGAATTAAAATAATTGATTTATAGAAATATTACATAATAAATACACTATATGGACAAAAGTATTGGGACACCCCTTCTTTAGAACAGAAAAAGGCACTTTCAAAACTGTGGCATCAAAGATGGAAACATAATTTGTGTATTTAAAAATTGTATTTCCATCTCTGTTGCAACAGTTTTTGAAGTGTCTAAAATGACTGTACCCATATATTCAAGTCATTAGTGTTTGGTGATGAGTTTTTGGCTCAAGATCTGCTTTTAAAGTCACACCAGAGGTGTTCAGCTGGGATTAGGACTTGGCTCTAGCAGACCAGTCAAAGTTCTTCCACACTGATTGAATAAATCATTTCTATTTGAACCTTGCCTTATACACAGAGGCATTGCCATGTTAGAATAGAAAAGGGTCCTGTCCAAACTGTTGCTATAAAATTAGAAGCCCACAATTCCCTAGAATATCATTATATGCTTAAACATTAAGATTTGTACTCATGGAAATGACCAAAGTAGTCAAACCTGTTCATTAGAACGGGGTGTTCTAATACTTTTGGCAATATAGTGTATATTTAAATAAACCATTTTCTTTTGGGAACACATTTGCAACACCTTAAAAAACACACACACAGGCAACTTTCCCCTTCTGTCCGACCTGAAATCCTTCCAGGATGTATTCTAAAAGAGTCCCTTTAAGTGCCCTCTTTACTTTCACCTCTCCTCCTGTATTCTTTCCTTTCCTGCTCTCTGGCCTTGTCTTCTCTCTCCATCACTCGATAACTGTCCTGTTATCAGCCACACTTCTAATCCTTCAGTGACCGTCCCTGAGTCGGGCAGTCTGTTAGCAGTAATTACTAATACACAGGCCGAGAAATTTTGTCACTGTTTTGGAGCACACTGCCTTATAGATAACCTTAAGACTAACATATTGATACTAACACCCAAAAAACTTTAATTTTGATTTCATGGGGACTTTTAAGCATATAATGATATTCTAGGGAATTGTGTGCTTCTAATTTTATAGCAACAGTTTGGACAGGACCCTTTTCGATCCTAACATGTCAATGCTTCTGTGTACAAGACAAGGTTCAAAAAGAAATGATTGATTCAGTCAGTGTATGTATATGTAAATGCAGACCTTGAGCCAAAAACTCATCACCAAACACCTGTGACTTGTACATACATATGGACAAAAGTATTCGGACAGCCCCTTCTTTAGAACAGAAAAAGGCACTTCCAAAACTGTGGCATCAAAGATGGAAACATAATTTGTGTATTTAAAAATTGTATTTCCATCTCTGTTGCAACAGTTTTTGAAGTGTCTAAAATGACTGTACCCATATATTCAAGTCATTAGTGTTTGGTGATGAGTTTTTGGCTCAAGATCTGCTTTTAAAGTCACACCAGAGGTGTTCAGCTGGGATTAGGACTTGGCTCTAGCAGACCAGTCAAAGTTCTTCCACACTGATTGAATAAATCATTTCTATTTGAACCTTGCCTTATACACAGAGGCATTGCCATGTTAGAATAGAAAAGGGTCCTGTCCAAACTGTTGCTATAAAATTAGAAGCCCACAATTCCCTAGAATATCATTATATGCTTAAACATTAAGATTTGTACTCATGGAAATGACCAAAGTAGTCAAACCTGTTCATTAGAACGGGGTGTTCTAATACTTTTGGCAATATAGTGTATATTTAAATAAACCATTTTCTTTTGGGAACACATTTGCAACACCTTAAAAAACACACACACAGGCAACTTTCCCCTTCTGTCCGACCTGAAATCCTTCCAGGATGTATTCTAAAAGAGTCCCCTTTAAGTGCCCTCTTTACTTTCACCTCTCCTCCTGTATTCTTTCCTTTCCTGCTCTCTGGCCTTGTCTTCTCTCTCCATCACTCGATAACTGTCCTGTTATCAGCCACACTTCTAATCCTTCAGTGACCGTCCCTGAGTCGGGCAGTCTGTTAGCAGTAATTACTAATACACAGGCCGAGAGGCAGCATATTGTGTGCTGTGTGTACAGCAGGAGTGAATGTCTGCCTTGGAGGAGCGAAGGAAAGACTGCTTTATAATTGCTACCTCTTCCTTCTCCACTGTGTTTGAGGTCAGTGCTGACATATGTGCAGTAACACACAGGTTAACTGCTCTCTTGCGCTCTTTCTCTCCCTCCATCTCTTTTAGCCGCTGCTGTGACAAGAAAAGTTGTGGCAATCGCAACGAGACGCCCTCTGACCCGGTCATCATTGACAGGTAAGAGCTGGATATCAGATGTTTGTATGTGCGTTTCAACATGTTTGATCATTACACGCCTTGCTAGACAGGAAGTCCAGTGGAAGTGTTGAAAGTGGTGTTATTGAAATGTAGTGAATTATGAAGGCTAACACAGTTTGTCAGGGTAGATTCCATATTTAATTTGACACAGGAACATTTTTGCTCTAAGTTTCCCTTCCACACTCCACTTTCCTAAAACAATTAAGACCCAAAATGAAAAAGAAAAGAAATCTTTATATCTTCATACACTACCAGTATACACTACTGTTCAAAAGTTTGGGGTCAGTAAGACTTTTTTTTTTTGAAAGAAATTAATACCTTTTTTTTTTTTTTTTGCAAGAATGCATTCAATTGATCAAGGATGTCATTAAAGACATTAATAATCTTACAAAAGATTTATATTTGAAGTAAATGCTGTTCTTTTAAACCTCCTATTTATCAAAGTATTCTAAAAAAGCATCATGGTTTTCTGTAAAATATTAAACAGCACATCTGTTTTCAACATGGATAAGATCACACAAATAAATTAATTTTAAAATATTTAAATAGAAAACAGTCATTTTAAATTGTAATCATATTTCACAATAATACTATGTATTTTTGATGAAAAAAAGAATTACTGACCCCAAACTTTGTATTGGTATG
>NW_015554082.1:1238182-1251555 GCF_001515605.1 Sinocyclocheilus anshuiensis | reverse complement strand
CTCTGAGAAGTGTGCTAAGATTTGCACGAGCCATTCCCATCACAGTGCTGATGGTCAAATATGTGATCTATTTTAATTATTTAGAGAAACAGCCCCTTTAAATGCTATGGAGAAAGACGAACAGTATCTAAAAAGGCAAATAAACTAAAAAGACTGATGAAAAGAGGAGAAAACACTCTTGAACCAGCACTAGCATATATTAAAATCTTTTTAAACTACTCATCTTTTTAGACCACCTTTTTAGACCACCTTTACTAGAATTTATCACGTTTTATTGTAGGCTTATTTATTGTGTAAAATTTAGTCGAACTTGTTGTAGAATTTATATTAGATAATCTGTGAAGGGACTAGATTTTTATTACAACTTTGGCATGTTGTAGCTATTGGTTCTAAATGTGCAGGCGGTTGTTTCTTCATAACAAATGCTATATTGATTAATTTTAAAAAGTCATTATTGGCCTGGTAATGATTAATAGGCTAGCCTTATTATAACAAATGCTACAGTTAAGAACTATGGAACATGGCCTTCAGATAGGCCTATTCCAAAATATGGCATAGATTAAATCATTCAGAGCCTGATGAACTGTTAAGGAGTAAGAAATAAACAATATCAATATAAGAAAATGTTAAAATTGACTTAACATGGCATGTTGAATTAGAACATTCTGTCAATCTATAGCCTATAAGTGCCTAAATAATATAAAATAGGCTACACACACACACACACACACACACACTGGTTTCCATTTTTTGTGGGGACTCTCCATAGGCGTAATGGTTTTTATACTGTACAAACCATATTTTCTATCGCCCTACACCTAAACCTACCCCTTACAGAAAACATTCTGCTATTTCAGATTTTCAATGCACTCCATTATGTGTGATTTATAAGCTTGTTTCCTCATGGGGACATAAAAATGTCCCCACAAGGTCAAAATTTACTGGTATTACTATACATTTGGTCCCCATAACGTGATAAATACCAAGTATACACACACACACACACACACATATAAATATGAATCAGCATATTAGAATGATTTTCATGTGACACTGAAGACTGGAGTAATGGCAGCTGAAAATTCAGCTTTGCCATCACAGAAATAAAGGTAATTTTAAAATATATTAAAATAGAAAACAGCTATTTTAAACTGTAATAATATGTCACAATAATACTGTGTATTTGTAATGAAAAAAAAAAATTACTGACCCCAAACTTTGGATTGGTAGTGCACAAACAAATAACAGACTGCACTTCTTTTCCTATACAACCTGTTTTAATTCATATCAAGTTAAATAAGAGCCTATGTTTAATGCAGTGTTAGCATCACTACAGAGATAAGGCACTTAATAAATTCAATTCACTTTCAAACATATCAAAATTACAAGTGTTGCTCTATGAACACTTTGTGAACACACTCTGTGGCTGCTCTATATCACTGTATATGCTCTATTGCTCAGTATAAAACGCTGCAAATCAAAGGCAGCAGTTCAAAGAATTCACCATCAGTGAGAAAAACAACCTGACAACAAGCATAAAAAAGGCTTCCTGGGACCAGAAGCCATTTGTTTGCAAAACCGTAATTGTTTAGTGATCGGGCTAGGCTGTTTTGAGGTCCTGTCGGGGTTGTTGAGTATGTAGTGTACTCTGAAGTGTGCATGCATGAATAATCAGCAGTGAAGATGTACAAGATTTCTGGAGGCAGCAGCGTGTGCAGCGAAGCACGT
The DNA here is from genome assembly GCF_001515605.1 of Sinocyclocheilus anshuiensis. Taxonomy (NCBI): domain Eukaryota; kingdom Metazoa; phylum Chordata; class Actinopteri; order Cypriniformes; family Cyprinidae; genus Sinocyclocheilus; species Sinocyclocheilus anshuiensis. Next base: position 1,249,827 of record NW_015554082.1, on the reverse strand, counting down.
CTCCTACCGTTTTTGTTTAAAAGATCATACCACCATGTCACGTTATTATTGAGGGCGAGACTGTTTCATTTCTGACTCGATCGTGCCGTGGTGCGAGCAAACTAAGCATGGATTTCTGCAGATTAAAGTGCGGTTAAGTGTCAAAGGTGTGTTCTCATCTGTGTGTTAATAAGTCAGTGGCCTGTGCTATCAGATGAACACAGCTGTAGGTTCGCTAGCAGTAGTGTAGTGTGTGTGCGTGTTTGTAACAGAGTAAGAGAGGCTTCTACCTGGCTGCTGTGTTTGTGCGGCTGGCCCATTTCTGCTCCACTGGGCTAGAACGCTTCACAGCTTTCAAAGACAGCTGCAGCCCCTCGATGCCACGTGGCATCACCTCCACCCAATGCACACGCTCACACAAACACACTGCCCATCACTTACTCTTCTCGATTGTTTCCCTACATAAAGTTTGTCTGAAATGCTTCCTCAGATCCTCCTGTTGTAGCTGTTTGTGATCTGAACGGTTGTGTTTCGGGTCTGACTGAAGTCATGCAGCTGCGCTCGAGGTCACCGCAGAGCCCTTTAGGCTCAGGTGCGAGGGCATCGCTAATTGCCTGCGAATAAAAAAGGAATTAGTAACAGTTTCCTATTAGTCACGTGTCTCTCAAAGCCGAGAAAATAGGTCATTTGAAACGAGAGGGGGGGAGGGGGGGATATGGAAGAGTTTACTGGAGCTCTCAATATTTTCTTGGCCGCATTCACATTCTGGGGTTCCCAACAAACAAGGCGCAAGATGGAACAGAATCAATTATGGCAAGCGCAGATGAGCGCGTGCTCCCAAATTCATCAAAAATATGATTTTGAGCGTCTTCCTTTCCTTGAAGTTATTTAGCTGAATAAATAAGAGCTCATTAGTGTGGTTTTGTTTCAAAGAGCTGATTAGGTTTTACAGCAGTAATTAGCAAGGCTAGCGCTAATTCCTCTGGAAGAGTAATGAAAGTGATTTCCTAATTAGGTTCCTCTCATAAGACAGCACAACAGGCCACTTCAGCGAAACCAGAGGAATGTCAGGGAAATAAAGCCAACTAACAATGCCTTATTAGATTGTTAAAAGAACAAATCTTACTCGCAGCAGTGCGAGACGTGCGCTCACGGGACCGGGTTCGAGTCTTTGGACTCATTGGCAAGCTTTTGAAAATCTGATTGGTGTAAATTGAATTACTCAAGTGAAATTAAAACTGCCTAGCTTTCTTCTCAGAGGGTGTGTTTAGTTTACGTTGGATGGCTGTATCTAATCTCATTTCATGTGTAAATGTATGTGTGTTGTGATTGACTCCTCGTCTTCTCCTTTTCTTCTCCTCTTTTACCTTCTGAGCTCTGTTAATGCCCCAGTAAGATTATTTCAAATACTTTAATCTGCTCTCATTGACACGGACACAAAAGGCCAGTGACATCTAATAGCAGGCCTTTTCACTGCCTCCTGTTTCATCTCTTTCACATCCCTTAGAAGCTCTCTCTCTCGCTTATTCTCTCTCTCGATTTCTTTCTCTCTTATCATTGTGTGTGTTAGGAGTAATTGAAGCTCAATAAGCCGTACAGTAATGGGGAAAGGTGTCGTTCTATCTCCCTGGGAACATTGCAGTTGATGCCTTCCTCACCATGGATACTCTTAAACACTGATAGTGATTTCGGAGTGCAGAAAGTTCAGAGTTCCCGCGCTAACCGTGGGAGTTCTGTGGCTTTGCGCTCGGTCGTGAGCCCTGACCCCACTGGAAGGCTTTATTTGGGATGTAATCTTCAACATCTGGATATCCACTTCATGAAGAAATAACACAGTGAAGGATGGAAAACGCCACAAAAAGGGCTGATGTGCCCTTTCTCTGAATGTTTTAATGGAGGCCTTTGGCTCACAACTATATTGCTGGCTAGATTTGACCTTCTAGAAGAAGACCTTCGGCTCTCATGAAAGCAGAACAGGAAGTAATGTTTCACAGGGTGCTTTCACAGAACCATTTTTGCTCCTGCTCTGCTAGGGGCCGCTCACACAGGATGTGCTATTTTATTCAAAAACAGCATGAGAATGCAATAGAATATATTTCTTAAAGTTAAACTACTTTTAAAGTGATATAGCGCCTTGCTAATAGTGCTCAGGGATTTAGATGCTGAAAAAGCATCCATTTAATGCTTGTTTACACAATTAAAAAATAGCCCAGATAGACGCAACAATGTGTACTGTGTGAACAGCCCCTTATGGTGCTTTATGGAATGCTGCCAATGTATTTCTTATTTGCAGTTTGTTTAAAAACAAATTGATTATTTACACTACTATTCAAAAGTTTGGGGTTGTTAAGATTTTGTAATGTCTTTGAAAAAAGTCTCTTATGCTCACCAAAGCTGCTTTTATTTGATCAAAAGTACAGTAAAAACATGAAAATATAAAATATTATTCGGATTAAACATATCTGGTTTCTATTTTAATATATTTTCAAATGTAATTTATTCCTGTGATGGCAAAGCTGAATTCTCAGCAGCTTTTGTTTTGTTTTGGACTTAAGGATTTTATGGATGAATAGAAAGTTAAAAAACAACATTTATTTGAAATAGAAATATTTAGTAATGTTATAAATGCCTTTTAGTGTCACTTTTGATCAATTTAATGCACTCTTTAATTGCTGAATATAAGTATTAAATACTTTCATTAAAATATAGGAGGAAAATCATCTCTATCTATCTATCTATCTATCTATCTATCTATCTATCTCTCTATCTGTCTGTCTGTCTGTCTGTCTGTCTGTCTGTCTGTCTGTCTGTCTGTCTGTCTGTCTGTCTGTCTGTCTGTCTGTCTGTCTGTCTGTCTGTCTGTCTGTCTGTCTGTCTGTCTGTCTGTCTGTCTGTCTGTCTGTCTGTCTGTCTGTCTGTCTGTCTGTCTGGTTTGCTGAGCAACATTTAAGCAATAAAACTGCACCTCAAGACTGGATGGTTGGGAAAGAGACAGTGAGCAGCGTTATATTCTTGCAGTATGTTTGCATTAGTGGATTAGCGGGCTCTATTTCACAGAGCTGCTCTCTGAATCGGTGGCCAGAGAGTGATCCTCACAGGCTGGGGCTCCCATTGTTAACGTAATCCTGTCCGGTCTGTAGGCCTATTGTGTGGCAATTAAGACTGAGAGACTGTGGAGAGCTCAGCGTGAGCATCTGTGTGTGTGTGAGCCATGATCGTAATGCATTGAAAGAAAGCATTTGCGGTAAACATGTTTCTGTCTTCTCTCTGAAAATTAACTGTGGAGTCTTTCACTCTGAAAGAGATATATAGGAAGTGCGAGTAAAGGAAAATATGTGTGTTGGCCTTTAAAAAGTGTGTGTGACTGGGCTGTCACAGCTGCTGAAAGGTGATGTGCTCCTATGCAGTGACAATGTCTCTTCCTGGAGAGAGAGAGAGAGAGAGAGAGAGGATTGCTAGCAGCACATCTTCAACAGTGAATCCCTGCGCCGCTACACACCTGACTCCATGGCGGAGCGACACAGGTGACGCCACCCCCGCGGGGGTAGACGCCATCCCAATGCCGCCTTAAAAGTTCCAAAACACTCACAAAAAAATCAAATGTTATTTTTGAAAGAAAATAATCATTCAAATGATTAGAAAAACGTAAAAATAGCTAGATATACGTAGATATATAGGCTGAAAAAAACCCAAATCACTCGTCCTCTCCCCGTAAGCACCCTCACACGCACCCCAAACACTCCCAGCATGCACCGAGAGAGAGAGAGAGTGTGTGCTTGTGTTTGTGAGTCTGTGTGTATAGGTGTATATGTGTGGCCTACTTAAGCCCAAACGGTGCAGGAATAATAAAAGGCCAAGCTCTGCTGTTCTGAGTTAATACAGGGTTAAAGATATGCAGCTCACTGTCAACAATCCCATCATCTGCCTGGATGATTCCCAAAGAAGAGCATGCACTCGTCTCCATTCGCCCGTGCCTGTGTGTGTGGCCCTGTGTGTGCTGTCCTCCCCTGACAACTTTACCATTCTGTCTTTACTCTCTCTCTGTACTGTGTGCCTGCTTTGCTTCTCTCTCTCTCCCTCTCTTTCTCTCACTCACACACACACACACACACACACACACACACACACACACACACATTTATCCAGGTATCTAAATGGGAATGACACATTGACATCTACTGTTGTTAAATTAAGCTAATTAATTATTTTTATATTATTTGAAACAAAGTAATCATAACTCTAATCCATTTACTACTGTAAAACTGTGTTAAGTTGGTATTAGTTACCACTGTCATCAAAATAAGACATAAAATTACAATTATGAAAGTTTTTTACACTGTTTGAAATATATGCTATGTTTGAAATAGATTCCATACACAAGGATTTAAGCTCCAGGTACACTTTCAACAGAACACAGGTCTCCATCCTCATATTTTTAAGCAGATTTGATCAAAAACATTCTACAATGATTTAAAAATGCTTAATGGAAACACGAAGATGTGAATAATATTTCCAAAATGTGCTTTAAAAGTAAGCACAATAAAATGCTCACTTAAGGTGAATACATTTTTCATTTGGTAAGAATAAATGCATAAACATATTTACTTAATTCATTTCTAAATGGGATGTGACTTTTCCCCAAAATTGCTTGAAAACTTAAAGTTCTTCAGAGCATGATGTCTTCACGCTTTAAACCGCAAGTCATATTTAATAAAAAAAAGTCATAATGGCTTGACCAGAGGCTACAACTTGTCCATTTACGCTACCAATCAAAAGTTTGGGGTTAGTAACATTTTCTAATGTTTTTGAAGGAATGCTTTTGAGGCTGCATTAATTTAATAAAAAATAACTTGATTTAGTTTCATTTGATTTAGTTAAAAACAGAAATATTGTAAATGTTATTTTATAATAATTTATTAATATTTTAATATATTTTTAAATATAATTAATATTTCTGTGGCTGAAATTTCAGCAGCCATTACTCTAGTCTAGAGTCACATGATCCTTCAGAAATCATACTAAAATGCTGCTTTAGTGTTCAAGAAACATTTATTATTGTTATTATTAATGTTATTATTATCAATCTTGTTTTCAGATAGAAAGTTCAAAAGAACAGCATTTATTTGAAAGAAAAATATTTTGTAAAATTATAAATGTTTTTACTCTCACTTTTGATCAATTTAATGCATCCTTACTGAATAAAAGTATTAATTTCATTTAAGAAAAAAAAAAAAAAACTTCTGACCTCAAACTTTTTAAAAGTAATGTATATTTCGCGTAATTGTCCCTGGAAGTGACGGATCTGTGCTCTTTAACACATTGGATGAAAATTCTGCTTTACTTGCAAATTCTGGTTTTCGCATAAATTGCATTCTCAATGATAGATAATTTAGTCCCCAAATTCATAGGTCAGAAACACATGCAAACATACAACTATTCTCTCTGCTTTACTCGGTGCTCTTCTGTCTCTCTGCTTGTCCAGCCTGTTGTTCACACACAGGGCATAAGGTTGTGATCTCTGGAAAGGCCCTTCAGGCTAGTGCTGGAAACCCTGGCAGTCAGAGTCTCCTCCTCTGCTCTCACAGATAAGAGAAACGGATCCGACAGATCACTGATCCACTTCACGCACTTTAGACAGGGATCTGACCCACATGATGACTGATTGGCCACTCAATGCTATACTGACAACACTTACTGATGAGAAAGAGTGTGTAAGAGTAAAACAAAGAGAAAAATGTCCTTTCACTCCAAGAAAAATAACCAAACTGTCTCATTTTCACACACTACTGGTGACACAGGTTAGACTGGTGTTTTTTTAAGAAGCTTGTGTGCGGGTGAGACCGTGTGTTTGTGTGTGTTCATATGGAGGGTATTGTTGATGTATGCCATTTCCTCACGAGTGTGTGTGTGTTGATTGAGGAATGTCAGACAGGAAGTACTCCTCCCGGGGAAGGTGATGTCACTGCAGCTTCAGGGCGACTTCCTGTCTAGTTCTGTAGTAACAGATGCACTGTACTCTCCCAATCACTCACTTTTTAAAATGCAAGCTCGCATATACACCTTATTAATGTTAAACCTTTAGTTTTTCTCAGTCTACTGTAAGCAGCCTCAGATTTCCCTGTAAAGGGCATGCTGGGAAAACATCCCCTCTCTGCCTCTCTCCACTGGATGCGCTCATGCAGGGACATCGGGGTAATCCTATTAGTTCTGTCAACACACACACACACAAACACACACATGAACACACACGTACTCGAACAAGTGATCAGCCACATCCATAAATGAAATAAAAAAAAACTTGAAAGTATGTGAACAACATCTCTGAATGTTTATTTGTCTTGTAATGCCTTACTGCCTTACATTTTTTTGATAACTCAAAATATTTTAATAAAAGATTAAAAAATTAAATTAAACAAAAATTGCATAAAATATTTAGTCATTTTTATAGAGTTTATATTGAATTACAGTGTTTTTTATTACATTGGACAATAATGTTTGTTTTCTTGCTTTATTAAGCAAAAATCTAACAAAATTGAGTGAGGTTCATACCCACAATTTTGCTCTAAAGTAAATCTGATCTTATTTAAATATTTTCCTAGAAAAAAAGTCAGATTAAGAACATGATTTTTTTGCATTCAACACATTCTCAACATCCATATGGTGAGGCCAATCAAGATTTCATAGATCTATATTTAGCATTGTGTAGCGCTCAGTGGGTGTGTGTATTTGCGTGTGCGCTGCACAGAGGGAACCCCCATGTCTGAAGTCCATTGTTGTGGTTTGTTGTGTTTGGGATGCACTTCCTGTGGTGAGAGGTCAGCAGTGTGCAGCCTCGGCTGACTGCTGAATAATTCATGCCATTGACTTTGTGTCAGCTTTCACAGGCGTGCCCAAGGATGTTTTATTCATTTATCTCATTTAGGGGCCCTGACTGCACCTGTTCCACCATTAATAAGCACCCTGCTCATTTGCATTAGATGCTAATTTAGTTTACGGACAGGCCTGGGTTCCCCTATTTTCATTATATTTTCTTAGAAACAAATATTATACTTTACACAGTACATAGTTTTTTTTTTTACATGCACCATGGATATATGTGGTGTGAGTCTTAAAAATAAGAATGAGGGAGAGAAAGGAAGAGATTTTGTAACCGTTAAGCACTCATTGTTCACTAATTATAGTTTATTGTAAAAAAAAGTGCCTCCATTACTGAAACACATAACATTGGAAGTGTGTGAACACGAGTATGTGTGTGTGTTTAGAATGTGTCAGAGGGAACAGACTTGCCCTGGAGCAAGTTAAGCACAGATGTGCCTCTTTATACCCCTTCTCTTAGCTCCCGCCCTATTCCCTCACTCCTCATGAAGATCACCTTTCTTTTAAACACACACACTGTCATTTCCCCTGTCATCCATCTGTCTCTCTCTTTTTCTCTTTGTTCTATTTTTATCGCCACAATCGTGTCGTCTTCGGTCTATACTTTGCTATACATTCTCATTCAATTCAGGTAAAGATCATGGAATGTATTACGTTAAATCAACGTGAAGTGGCATTTACAACCCATTTTACCTCCACAATGTGCTGCAAATGAACAACAGGGCTTGATTTTAGAAATCTGAAATTGTTTGATGGTGAAAAGTAACTGTTACATTTAAGAATATAGAAAGAATAACATGAATGTGAGATTGACAAAACAGTGCTTAGCTATTAGTTATTTGTGATGAAACTTAAGGATCAAAAGATCTTTTTCTTCTGTATTGTGTCATACATCCAGGTTATCGAAAATGAAAAAATATAGGACAGGGATCATAGTAAGACAAGAAATATGTATTAAGAACTTAAATTAAGTCAATTTTAAGACCTAAGAACTTGTTCAAGCACACCTCCCATGTTGCTACCATGAGGGTGAGATGTTTAGACCTCTCAGAGCAAATGTATTCAATGGAGGACTTTGTATGTCTGTCCAGATCAGTTTTATTTCGTGTGTGTTTCATTAGTATCACACAGAATACCAAGCCTTTTCATTGGCTGACACTGCTCAAATATGTTTTTACCACTGAACGTGCTTTTTGCTGCTGGACCTGAGTGTGTTGTGTGTGTATGTGTGCCTTACACTGCGCCCACCTGGAAATTAATCTTGTTTGTACTGTCTGAGACTGACTACATTACGCCTAATGTCTACTCCTCTAATTTCTAGACCCTGCACTAGCTCTGCCCAATAAAAATATCTATCTGAACTCTATGCCATGCCCTGTCAATTCAATCTACATTGGGAGCCATTAAAGGAACAGTTCACCTAAGAAAAAGGGTGAACTTTTTTTTTTTTGTTATGTAGGATGGCGGCGCGTTCACACGCTGCGGCTTCTCTCTCTCCCGACAGAAAGGTGTTTTCGTGTTTTTTGTCTTGTGAGTCACACACACACTGTCACTTTAATCAGTCTGAATAAGCTCTTTTGCACTACAATCATTATATCTGCAGTGTTGTTTACTTCACTGGTTTGCACTCTATCTGCAATGCGCCTTATGCTGCTTTATATATTTTTTTACATTTTACCTTATTTGTATAATTGTATAGTTGTATTTTATATTTAAATCTGTATCTATCTGTATTTATGTTCTACTGTTAGTGTTATCTGTATGCACCAAGGGTCTGAGAGTAACGCAATTTCAATTCTCTGTGTGTATGTGCTGTACACGTGGAAGAATTGACAATAAAGCAGACTTGAGACTTGAGAAAAAAGTTCTGCCATCATTAAAGGTCCTTGCACACTGAGTCCGAAATTTTTGCATGTATTTTTTCGGGTTTTTTCGTAATCGTCATCCTTTCCTATCAAAATGCTTGCTATGGATGCGAAAACACAAAAAATCAAACCTGATCCGAATTTTTTTTATGACGGACGAAAGTTTTGGAGGCAGTGTGTAAACGTGATTGACACAATGTGAGGTTGTATTTATTTTTTAACGTGTAAAAATTTCGGATTCGGTGTGCAAAGGCCTTTACTCACCCGCATGCAACTTTTTTGCTTCTGAGGAACTTACAGAGGATGTCTGGCATCCTGGAGGTCTGGGAACTGACATTTTTGAGCATCATAGAAGTATTATGATGGTCCATATGATTTATGCACTACAGTATATTCCAAGTCTGCCGAGGCAATACGATATCTTGTGTGAGTAAATTAATCACATTATAGCATTTTCTAATGCTCAAATTAAAAAAAAAAAAAAAAGAAAATGAAAATAAATATGAAAATAAATTATATATATTTTTTTTTTGGAGACCAGTGACATTATTTTTAAATGGCATTATATTGAAAAGAGTAGCAGGGACATTCTGCAAAATTTTTAGGTGAACTATCCTTTTAAACATTTTTTGTTTGCAGTTGTTCATTATTTGGCAATACAGATCTTAAAAAAACATTAACAGTAACTTTAGATTTGGCAATAAAGACAGGAGTTGCAGTAGCTGTATAGGTCAGTAGGGTGGCCGAGAGGTCTATCACTAACACTAATCATTATCTTTCTCCATCAATATTCCGCACATCAGGGTTTCGATCAGCAGCCTGTACAAACAAGTGCAGAGAAGATGAGTGCAGCTATTGGATTGTCATATCTCCAAGAACACCATCAGTACTCAACAATTTGACTGACATCCTGTATATTTGGGCCTTAGGGCTGAGGATTGTGGGAACTGTAGTGCACAGTGAATGTGTGTTGGAGGCCAGCAGAGTTGCTGAGTAGCGGATGATTATGCAGCCCTAAGGTGTCGGTGGCTTCACTGGGCTGGCCTGGAGCTCCCTCCCTGTTGTGTTCCTGATGTTTCTTTCTTTCTCTCTCTCTTTCACCGTCTTATTTATTTATTTTTTTCTGGGGCCGGGCAAAACTGCCTCAGGGGACTGTGGGTAACTGTGATTGACAGCCAGATGCAGGCAGAGGTCGAAGCTGCTTTAAAACGTCAATGGGCTTTCATCTTGTATCGGACACCAGCTCTCTTTATACACATGCTCTCGCTTTTTCTCTCTCTTTATGTGCTCAAGTGCACGTACGTTCACAATCAACACATATTATGGTGCTAATGTTATTGTAATACAATCTGCACTGAATTAGCCACTTATGGCTAGGAGTGCACAAGATCATTTCATGATTAGAGAGATTTTTGCCTTGTTCAATGTGATACAGTCTAGACCAAAATAAACTTCCATGCTGGTCCAAAAATGTTGGTCAACCAGCATCCCAGTTAACAGGGAATGTTCTCATAAATTATGGATACTATACTGGCAAATATATGAACATAAGTTCTTCATAGCAATTTTCTGAAACATTTTAGTTGGAAGGTTTTTTTTTTTTTTTTTACTACTTTCTACTAGTTTCAGATAGTTGTGAGAACATTCACTTCTCTAATGTTAACATAACCAATAAAAATGTATTTTAAAAATTTAAAAAAGAATGTTTTGAGCATTCTCAGAACATTCAGATATAACGTTTTTATAACATAAATGGAATGTTAGCAAAACGTTCTTAGAACATATTTTTTAACTGGGAAGGTTCTCATGAAGCTGGTTGACCGCTGGAGACATGATGGTTAAGCTAGTTAAGAACCCCACAACATATGCTGGAAAAAAGTCTGACACTTTTGCACATACTCTTTTGGTTTCTGTACCCAATATTGAAAAAATGTACAAATGCAATAAAAATATTGGTATCGGTAATCGGTATCGGCAAGTACCAAACATAAAAGTATTGGTATCGGGCGAGTACTGGAAAAAGTGGTATCGGTGCATCCCTACTTAATTTTGCACAATTGGGGGTTGGGAACGAAAGTGTACACAAACACACACAGACACACACATCTGTCTAGCAGAAGCTGGTGGAGGCGTCTCTCATTTCTCATCTGTTTCATCCTCCATGCGTAATCAGATTTCAGTGTTTTAGTGTTTGCTGAGGAAAGAGGACCGCTCACTCTCAGAAAGACACACCTCAGTCTCTCTGTCTCTGCGTTTGTCCTTGTTAGCATTGTATGAATTACAAATACGTTATACCTGCTGACTTACATGTTTTGGTAAGTGTAGTACATGCTCTTGGTACGTGAATGATGTAGTGCCAGAGATGTAATGTGCATCTCTATTATTAATGTGCATGTAGAAATAAAAATGCTAATCTTGTCCGTATCAATAGCTTGAATGCTTTCCGGGTTGCCTTGAAGTCCTGCGTGAAGTGATGTCAGGGTCCACTTCTACGCACAAGTGCTCACGTTATCATGCAGTGTTCACATACACTTAGAAACACACAATCAGAGAGAGAGAGAGCTGTGGCCCCTGGCAGGGTAAATGGATGGCTCAGGTTACAGCTCTGTGAGTGCTGGATGAAGAGAAAGAGAGAGAGAGCGAAAGGGCTGTGAAGGATATTCTGAATCGGGTCAGAGAATGAAAAATAGATGGACATGTTAGTTAATCTCTGGGTGCATTCAGAGCTGGTTTCTCACCTTCCCTTAGAGCTCACCTGACCTCCTGTCTGTGGCATCTCTTTTTAGGGATACACTATGGAGGAGTGTGTCCTTTTTATATGTGCTTTTCAAAAGCACACAACCAAGGTTTATTTCAAAACCTAGTGAGCTGCCTGTGTAGGTATCATTTTCATGGCAGACTGGTGGTTCCAAAAATGCAATTTAT
>NW_015554082.1:1228573-1237962 GCF_001515605.1 Sinocyclocheilus anshuiensis | reverse complement strand
AAAGGGCTGTGAAGGATATTCTGAATCACAAAAGGGTCAGAGGATGAAAAATAGATGGACATATTAGTTCAGCTCTGGGTGCATTCAGAGCTGGTTTCTCACATTTTCACAGAGCTCACCTGACCTCCTGTCTATGGTACCTCTTTTTAGGGATACACTGCGGAAGAGTTTGGAGTGTGTCCTTTTTATATGGGCTTTTTAAAAGCACACAACCAAGGTTTGTTTCAAAACCTAGTGAGCTGCCTCTGTAGGTATAATTTTCATGGCAGGTTGGTGGTATGCAATTTATGCTACCTTCTAAGTCACCTCATTTTGCACAAATTCTAAAACAGCATTGCATGTAACTTTTGTGGAGAAGGCAGTTCCAGAATGCATTGGGATGAGCTCAGTTAACAAATAAATACCATATATTATATATAAATAAATTACATTAAAATAATAAAAAAATCAGATAGAGTATAGATACACTGCTATTCTCAACATTTGGGGTCAGTACTATTTTTGTTTTGAAAGAAATTAATTTAGTAATTGATCAAAACTTTTACAATGTTAAAAGATAATTTGAAAATTCAGAAGTAAAGAAAATTTAGTTTTGCAGTCACATAAATAAATTACATTTAAAATAGATATAATAGAAAACAATTATTGTAAATATTATTTCAAAATATTCGTTTTTTCTGTATTTTCATACAATGCAGCCTCTGAGCATAAGACATTTCTTTCAAAAACATGAATAAATCTTTTTTAAACTCTAAACTTGAATGGTAGAGTATATAATATATACTTTTAAATTATTTCAATAAGATATATAATAAATTAATATTGAAATCCTGTTTCTGCCTTCTGTAAACAATAAAACATTTAATTGTGAAAAGTTTAATATAAGAAATATAGTCACAAACATGACATTGGAAATCAGAAATAACGTTTGTTAGTGGAAGAATCTGGCTCACATATAAAAAATATTTATAAAAAAATACATTGATAAATTCAAAAATTAATTAATAAAAATATATTTTTTAATTATTTAAAAAAATGAAATAAATAATTACTACTTTATTCAAAATGTGTGTGCTATGCATATTTATGCATTCCAAATCAATCACTCAATTAAGATGCAACCACAGAAGTCAGCTGCCTAAGCTTCAGAGTACCCTACTAGGTTTTGAAACACAGCTGTAGACACCCTGTTGCTCTCTCTCTTTCTCTTCAGCCAAGCGAAAATCCACCATCTCTCTCTTGTTCTTTCTTCGTGAAGCCTAAATCTGACTCCCTACCTGCTCGTGTTTCTGTCTGCTTTTGTTCAGGTGTTTGTGAAGGGGATGTGAGAGCCACACTGACCCAAATGAATTATGTCCCAGTTCTCCAGAGGCAGTGCGTCAACTATTTAGGGCATTCTGTGCAGGAGATTTTAGATCTAAGAGAAAGGGTGGGTGAAAGCAAGAAAGAGCGGAAAGCAGAGAAAATATGCCCCCTCTTTATTAGGTGCAAATTAGGATGCCTCCACCTCATATGAAAACACAACATGGCCAGATTTGCACACAGGTCATTTTGAGGTAAGCTATTTTTACTCAGACAATATGCTACAGCACAGCTGTCAGTCACAGATATTTAAGAATTACAGGGAGTGTTGTTTTGTTTAGGATAGTTGTGTCTGTGCATTTGATACTTCCCAGTGTGCACTGCACAGGAAGTAGACTACAGCCTCCTACTGTGGTCTGCATTGTTGTTTTTAGCACTCCCCTCCACCCTGAGCCCTGACAGCACGGCACCAGCACCCAAAAACAACAAACATGTCCGGTACATTTCGATTTGCACATATATCACGCTATTGTCACGAAAGACTATTCACATTCATTAATTGCTTCAACTCAATTAGAGGACAGCAGACTTTAATCCAGCCTTAAGAGCCTCATTCTCCCTCTTTGTCTGACCTTCACCTAGACTCTCTCTATCACCAATAGTGTTACTATATCTGTTATATTCAGCTTACAGTCAGTGCATTTAAACCGAATCGATAAGACATTGTTTTTGTAAGAAGTCTCTTACGCTCACCAAGGCTGCTTTTATTTAATAAAAAATACAGTAAAACTGCAATATGGTGAAATGTTATTATAATTTAAAATTACTATTTTCTACATTAATAATAATATATTTTAAAATGTAATTTATTCCTGTGATAGAACATCTGAATTTTCAATAGCCACTGCTCCAGTCTTCGGTGTCACAAGAAATTTGAATTCTCTCTATTCTAATTCTCATTCTTGCTGATTTGCTGCTTATTTCAATTTTTTACATTTCTGGAAAGTGGAAATTCTGTCATCATCTACTGTACTCACCCTTATGTCACTTGAACAATTATTTCTTGTATCTGTGGAGCACAAAACAGGTATTTAGCAGAATGGCTTCTCTTTCCTATACAAAGACATAATGTGATGTCAAACTCATAAAGGGACCAAAACGCACCATAAATATGGTCGATGGCTCTTATTAAGCCTTCTACAGCCAAACGATAGATTTGTGAGAGAAACAAACAAAAAACCAATGTCATTATGCTGTGGTTAAATGGCAGAATGATTATTTTTGGGTGAATTGCTTTAAAAATGAGGTATAAAGACTTGGCTTTGAAAGTCACAGAGGGCTAATCTGGCACTTATTACTGTTTGTTGTTTGGCTCTAGTGGGGGAAAAAAAGCTGAACAGCTGGCATGTATACCACCCAATTACCTCATTCTTCTGTTCTGACAGGTTGAGTTTTATCTCCTGAGCAGATTACACGTTGAATGTTTACTGTTAAGTGACTGAGAGCAAGACAATGCCGCTGAAAACTGATAAAAACAGCTAAATTAATGTATAGAGTTTAGAGGAAGGCAGTGATCCAAAACCGCAGTACTAGCGCTTACATAACTTCCTGTCTCTCATGTCCTGATTTCTGCTGTATGTTTGTATTTGTTTTTGAACTGACAATCATTCCCTGAACCTCCCGCTTCTCTCTTTGTCTTTTCCTTTTTCTCTGTCCATGAGGCGAAATGGAATGATGCAATTTTCTAATTCAGTCAAATAAAGCTCTCCTTTTGTCAGCTGTCAGACGCCGGGCTTACAGAGGTCAGAGGTCGCAATGCTGCTCTTAGGAGAGCGCTCATCGATTAGCCGTCAAGCCTTTGCCACCTCGTCTGTTCCGAGTGGGAGCGATGGAGGGATGGTGAGCTCCATTTCCATAATTGCTCAGTGCCTTAAATGCTGGTACCTTTAGAACAGAGGAGGTTGGAGGAAAAAACAGATGCAGAAATTATAAGCCAAATACAGTTATTGAATATCAGTGTATGTACGAACTGGGCGATATTGATCTGTAATTGAGCAGGAATAATTCTTCCAGGCATTAAAGCTTCACCCCTGTAGCATGGCCGCTCTCTTTCAACAGGCTTTGGAGCTTTATATCTGCAGTGTAGCTTAGCTTTATTCCTCACATATATTCTCTCATTCTTCTATAAATGTGGCACAGTGTCGTTTCAGGATAGTGACAGTATTTCCAAATCAAACTTTCTCTTGCCTTAGTCTTAAAATATTTGCTCTACAGACAGGAAATTAATTCACACCAATTCCAATTCATCACCTTAATGTAAACAGAAGGATCTGTCAATCTAAAACCATATTGATTGAGTACTAATTTGAATACTGGGGGAGACATATCCCTCTCAATGTCTCAAATTTGATTTCCATAATTGTAAAAACAAATATTTTATTTTGTTATTTTATAGATTTTAAAATAATAACAATTGATGTATTTTTTTTTTAAATGTAAAAAAAAATTAATAATAATAATAAAAAAAACAAAATAAATAAATAGATAATATAGGATTTTAAATCCTTAAATAAATGTAACAGTAATTCCGACTGGCTAAAAATGTCAAAATGAATATATATATATATATATATATTATTTGTTTTTTGTATTAAAAAAATTATTGTCTGAGGCAGGACAAACTCTCTGTTCGACCAATGGCAGACAGGGTGAGTGTGCCGGAAACCCGCTTGTAAATAATTTTAAATTCAGCTTTAAAATATTATTCTAAATATAATTTTCAAATATACAATAAACTTAGTCTATCATAATTCAAATTCTATCATAATCAAGGTATATTTCTCTCTGATTGGCCTTTTGATTGACTGACAGCCATCTTTTAGCCACTTAATGCTGAAGGGATGGAACAAACTCAGCAGAGCAGAGCCTGGCAGACAGCTCATCTGTTTACGATTTGAGTCCAGCCAGGAAGAGGGGTCATAGGTCAGCAGCGTGTTCTGAAAGGTGTATGCTGAGAGAGAAAGACAGAGAGAGAGAGATATGGGACAGGAGGGATGAAGGGTTGTCCTGTCACAACATGGCTGTTTCCTTCCACATGAAGACCACTAAACCACAGCATTTCCTCTCCCAGAGCGGCTTCTATCATTAGAATGTGGAATAACACACTAAATTGACTGATGACGGTTGGCTCACGGATCCCTTCTTAAGCCATAAAGGGCCCCTGATAGCTGTGGACATGGCTTTTATCGACCCCGCACTTGTGCGTATTAATAAGGTCTGCTGCTCACATTCACTCCTCTCAGATCTCCTTATCTGTGTTTCCTCCCACATGACAGATGAGTGTGTCTGGGGCGCAGCATGGTCAGACAATGGCTGTATGTGTGTGTGTGTGTAATGAGGAGTCCAGACCAGCAGCACTCTGATTGCTGTTGATTTAGGGCTGTGCTCTGTGCTGTTAATGGTCTCACACTGCGATAGAGAGGTGGCTCTGGGGGCAGGGCCATATTTAACGGCCCCTGACTGCTCATTACTGGATGTCCCTGATCACCCGCACTCCTTGTCTTATCGTTTAAGGTTGGCGGCTGAAAATTTTGAGGATGAAAACAATTAGAGGTGAGATTTACGTCTGCATAGTAATTTTTACAATAATGAGAGCAACGAGGACTGAAATGTTGAGGATAAACATCCACGGATGTAGTGGAGAGAGCCTCAGCGTGTGCTGTTTTATTGAAGCTCTTGTTCCCTGACCTCTACATTACTACATCATCAAATTACAAATTCCATTACAATGAAATGTTTACAGCGTCGCTGCTCTGCCCGCTCCACACATCTTCCCGTGACCCATCCGCGTGTCCGTGCGTATGCGAGGAGATGACTATTTGCCGAGCGCAGGGCCATGCATGTGCATGAATATCGAGATTACACTCGAGAAGAGAGTCTTCAGAGCAACCTGAATGAATATCTAGAGGTTTACATAGAGAGAAAGAAGCAGCTGTCTTGCTGTCAAGGCATGCCATATGCAGCTGAATGTGCACACATTTGGTATAAACTTGCAGCTTGGAACCACCTTCATTCAATCTGCCTGTGGGTGATAAAGGTGTTAGATGACTAATCAACACTCACAAGGTGAGATCAACCACTGTATTGAGGTGTTCAGGGTCTTAAAGGGATAGTTCAGCAAATTAAATTCTGCTATTGTTGTTCCAAATATTTAAGCTGTTAGTTTGACTGTGGAAACACACACACAAAAAATATTTTGAAAGGATTTTCACAAAAGTCTTTTCCATTCAATGGTCTATCAATGATAAAAAAAAAGAAAAAAAAAGAAAAAAGAAAAAAAAAGATGGAAAAGCATCCTGAAATTAGTCTATACGACTTACTCCAAGTCATCCGAAGCCATTTGATGTTTTTAAGATTTTTTTTTAAAGAATTTATTGCTTTTATTCAAGGATGCATTCAATTGTTTAAAAGTGACAGTAAAGAGATTTATAAGGTTACAAATGATTTATTTTCCAAATCAATTGACTAGAACTGGCTTGCTCATAGTTGTCACTGCATAATAAACCTTTTAAAAAAACACAAAACAATTACATCTATCATATATTATAACAAGTACAATAGATCAAACACATACAGAGTTTGTGTTTTGTAATATCAAGGTCAAAGTCATGAACTGTTGAGGAGAAGAAACATTAAAAATGCATGAAGAATATTAGTGTGTTTTTTAAGAAGATTTAGAAGGATTGCTGTTGGATTATGTGCCTACTTGGGTTGAATTTACTGTGAGTTTGTTTTTGCCTGTTTTGATGTTGAATTGTAAATGAGAGCTTGTAAATTACTGCCTTATTTCCTATTTAATGCATCATGGTATAAGTGTCCATATAGTGGGAGGTTAATTAGTAAAAATGCTCTAAAAGGACTCGGGATTTATGTGGCCATCACATGGCCGCTTCCTGAGAGATGCAGAGGAAATGCGGGTGCACGGAGAGCTCTGGCTGGGTAAATAAATTCATAAAAGGTCCATGTGATATATGGTGCTGAGATCCTCACGGACAAATGCAGGAAATATTTGTGACCTGAATTCACAGGAAAAATACCATAAATTTGATAGTGTTGGTGCTTTTTCTTTCTCTCTTGTTCTCTTGCCTCCTTTTTTTATCCTGGTTAGAATAAGTCATTTAGCACAGATTCGGGAATGAGTTCGATTATAGATGGAGGGATTATACTGTAGGTGGAGGGACGGAGTACTTGACTCAATCCAGTTCCTTGATCCGACAGTGAATCTGGTAAGATTAATTCAATTTGTTTTTCAAATGAGGTGTGAAATGGGGCTCTGCCACTCTGTTGGCTTTTTGTTTTGTTCCCATACCTCTGATTTGTTTGGACACCCTCAACGAGGAGTCGTCTGTTAAGTGCCACGTTCAAGCTGTGTAGGCAGATTAGCCTCGCTCTAAACACTCCGTAATTGAGCGCAGAAACAAATGAGGCCACACAAGTGCATTTCATCTATCTTATACTCTTCTCCAGGTCCATTTAGTTCCACCCCCCCGGTACAACGTGGAGTGATTGGGTGTAAATCCTGTGAAACATGAGATTTTGTTAACATTATTGGTTCGGTTTACTGTAGGACTTAGTGTAGATGGTACAATACTTTCAAATGAGATACAGCATTTACCTTTTATTGCAACTTACCAGACATTTCATTTCCAAACTGCCAAGATATACATAATACCAACATAATACAACATTGCCAAATTCATGTCTTTCTGTTTCAAATAGAAGTGGCATGCATTTAGCACCACTCACTGGACTATTCGTTTTTGTGCAAGAAGCAACGTAATATCATTTCACAGAAATGTCAAATTTTTTCCAACGAGCCTGGGTTGTAAAAACAACACCAGGCTCATCAGCTCTGTCTACACCTCTCCAGGAAGCTGGGAGGGAGACTCCAAAACACAGACTGACAAAGATGCTCTGTTGACAGAAAGATGCTTGAGATGCAGAAAATAACAGCGTGTGTGTGTGACTGCAGGAAGGAGAGCTTTGCTACGCTGTGACCTTTAAACCAGGTCTCACATCTGGCTTAAACCCCCCTGCTTCTGAAATCATCCCCCCTATAAGGGACAGGAAGCTGCTTTTCCCTCATTCTTCCAAAAACAGGCCAGACAGACCTCCACGCAGCAGCCGACCCCCTTCCACTGTCACAAAAACACACACTCACCCAAAAAGGCAAATAAGAAATTGGAAACAAAATTCAAACAGAAGGGTTTCCCTGGGTAGTTTAAAAATAATAATGTTTAATAATATAGTTTAAAGACTATATAGGTGTGAGAGGGGTTAGTGAGAGTATGGCAAGTGGACGTTCCCCCATGTTGCTCCAGGCAGCAGCTTCAGCTCTGGGTGATGTATGGCCAGGCAGGCTGTTTCCACGGGAACCAATCCATCACACCACCATCAGCCGTCAACAGGCCTGCCCCATGCAGCACGACCCGACCTCCACTCACCACAGGCACTGAGCCAGGAGAGAGAGAAATAAGAGCAGACCTCACAACTTTACAATGGCTGTTATCAGTGCTTCACTGATTGTGATCTGTTACACGCGGCCGGTGACAAAACGGCCGGATTGACACATCTGCTCTCCTCCCGGCTCTATGCATGCTGGGTTACAGCTCACCAGAAACAGGCAGGTTGGCGTGTTTTAGAGTTCTGCACTATGCCTGTCGTCATTCACTTAAAATGACACATGGCCCCACCCACAAGCCCTGAAGTCATGCATGAAAAATCTGTAATTTTGGGCCGTCTCCTCCATAGTTTCTATTTATTTTGCCTTTTTATGCTGGTGAGATGTTTTCTTTTCTTATATTTTTAGATTTCCATCATTCAAAAAGTTCAAATTTAACAGTCCAAACATTTTTACACAATTTCTTGCAACTGAGATTGCAAGAATGCAGTGTATACATGCAATGTAAGTGCATTTATACAATGGTAAACTAACTGGTCACATTTTGTCTGAATTTACTCAAAATTATTTTGTTTTTTATAAGACTGTGGTACAAATCAGTTTCATACAACTCATGTTATTCAGTACAACAGCTTGTGAAATTGCTTAATATATATATATATATATATACAGTAAATATGTTATACTTACACACACACACACACACACACAGGTGGATCACATGTCCAGGTCACATGTTTATATATATAAATAAATTAATATAATAATATATTCATAATTGAAAAGAAATTATAAATGATGTATCTTAAGAAAATGAAGTATATTTTTAGAAGCATTAAGATTTTGTGCATTATTTTTATGACAATTATACATTATTTATGGCAATTATGCATTATTTCCTTCACATTTCAGTAATGTTCTATTGTTTTACAGTCTTGTGGCTTATGTAATTTTTTGCAACTGCAGAATTAATGTTTAGTTTTCTTAAGCAAATTTAGGTCCCAAATGCATAAACAATGTAATCAGCTTAAATCATACTGACAAATTTTATTCCGTAAAACATAAATCTTGCTTATGTGAATTTGCTTAATTATGACAATTAGAAAAATCTATGAATTGACTTATTTTGCTTCTATTCTAAACTGAATTTCACTGGCTCATGACCTTGTGCCTTCATCGCAGGGCCTGCGGGGTGTCCAGTAAGGCTGTGTCTCTGGTTGAAGCATTCCAGATCAGGACCTAGAGAGAGAGGGAGACAGAAAGAGAATGAGATAGATGAGAGGAGTGTAAGGAGGGGTAGACAAATGGCGCTTTTCCACTGCGTGGTACGACTCGGCTCGGTACGGCTCAGTACGGCACGGCACGGCACGGCACGGTTCGGCTCGGCACAGTTTGCGTTTCCACTGCAGTTCAGTACCGCTTTAGAGTGGGCGGGATTATTCACATGTCGTTATAGTTGCGCCGCCTCTACTACCACGACAACAGTTGCGTTCAATTCTTCGCTGGCTGTGCTGATTTAAATCTAGCGGTTCTTTTGTGTTTGTGTCGCAAGTTCAGTGACGCAGGTAGTGACGATTCTCTCCGGCCAATCCATGATCAGCAGAGTTTACACGTCACGTTTTGGTAA
>NW_015554082.1:1223006-1228039 GCF_001515605.1 Sinocyclocheilus anshuiensis | reverse complement strand
TACCAGGTACCAGGTACTGTACCCAGTGGAAAACCCCCCAAAAGTGAACCGTACCGAGCCGTACCGTGCCGTACTATGCAGTGGAAAAGCGCCAAAAGAGACATCCTACGGCCTGTCGTATGCCTCATTACAGCCTAAACGAGTGAGGCTGCATGAGGAGGAAAGCAACACGGATCTCCCTTCCCCTCCTCATCCATCTCTTCATCTGTCCCTGCAGTCACCCGTCAGTCGGCTCTGACCTCCCCTGCTCTTCTGTAATCTAGCAGGACTGGCAGGGAACCCCTGGCTGTTCTTAGAACAGTGTTTGACAAGGACTGAATTCACTGGCTTGTGTTTACCGGTCAAAAAGAGAAAGAGTGTGAACACAAGCAGAGTGACTTCAGAGAGAAGCCGAAAGGTTCAGCTGCTGTCAGGGAGATCAGAACAAAAGTAAACACTGGGACTGGCAGGCGTGCTTCTTTTTTTAATCCGCTGCTGCGCTTCCATCTTTCCATTTCTTTCTTTTTCCGTACCGTACCGACATTCCTGCAGGTGACTCCCTCAGTACCCCTGCCGGCTTGAGGTGCCCGGCCGCTGATGGCAGGGCGTGTGGATTTCTGCTGTTTCTTTTTATAATTTGTCCCGGAAATGTCGACAATCGGCCCAGAGTAATGAGCGGCACTTGCGGTCTTAGTCCTGACAATAGTAGGAAGACCTGCGTTGTATGTTGGAGAGTGAGAGGGGGTGTGGGCCTGAGTAAACTGCATGAATGTGTGTGTGTGTAGTGACTCCCTCAGTACCCCTGCCGGCTTGAGGTGCCCGGCCGCTGATGGCAGGGCGTGTGGATTTCTGCTGTTTCTTTTTATAATTTGTCCCGGAAATGTCGACAATCGGCCCAGAGTAATGAGCGGCACTTGCGGTCTTAGTCCTGACAATAGTAGGAAGACCTGCGTTGTGTGTTGGAGAGTGAGAGGGGGTGTGGGCCTGAGTAAACTGCATGAATGTGTGTGTGTATGTGTGTGTGTGTGTGTATGTTTGTCAGATGCATGTTATAAAACATGGTATACACATTTTATTTGTTACAGTTTCAGCTATAAGGCCGTCTAGTTTATTGTGATTGTTATTGAGACATTGGTGTCTTTTATCATGTGACTTTTTATTATTACAATTTAAAATAACTGTTTTCTATTTAAATATATTTTAAAATGTGCTTTATTCCTGTGTAACAAACCTGCAGCCATTACTCCAGTCTTCAGTGTCACATGATCCTTCAGAAATCATTCTAATATGCTGATTTGCATCAATGTAGAAAAGAGTTGTACTGCATAAAGTATTTATGAAAACCAGATAGTTCAAAACAGCAGCATTTATTTGAAATATAAATATTTTGTAAATGTCAACTGTCATTTTTTATCAATTTAATCTTTGCTCAATAAAAGTATTAATATTTAATTTGTAATCTATCTATCAGACAATCTATCTATTTCTCTATTGGTTTGAAATATGTTATAAAACTAATTAAAGGGGTCATATGATGCGATTTCAAGTTTTCCTTTCTCTTTGGAGTGTTACAAGCTGTTCGTGAATAGATAAGATCCCTAAAGTTGCAAAGACTAATGTCTCAAACCCAAAAAGTTTGTTCTTTATAAAAGTTAAGACTGGTCCACTCCACGCCCTCCTAAAAGGCCTCGTTTAAACACGCCCCCACATGTCTACGTCACGATGTGGGAAGATTTGCATAACGCCACCCAAATGTTCACGCAAAGAAAGAAGGCGTAACTTTTATTCTCGCTGTAGTATTGTTGCTATCGCCGGATCGGCTTTCATCGTGGACGAAGCGGAGTCCAGCCCGGGGTCGTTACATGTGGTTGCTGCAAGCCTGCCGGTATGTCGTTATTTTACTGTCAAATGTCGAGAGCGCACTGTTGTAGCGCGAAAGTACATTGCAATGATGCGCGAGCGTGAATCTCTCCGCTCGCACGCGCATTTCCAGTGCGCTCTCGACATTTGACAGTAAAATAATGCCATATGCCGGCCGCTCCTTCGTCGAATCCACCGCGCCGTTCTCAAGCCCACCGGCCTTCGCTCACTCAAGCCCGCTGTGTGTGACACTGTGTGTTTCGTTGTGAAAGCGAAACTACTTGGTTTGGCCTTCCAAAAGAGGACACAACTAGAAATCAGTGGTTAAGCTATATTTACAACACTGTTCCAGAATAGTTCAACCCAAATATTCAGCAGTGTGCAGCGCATTTTATGGAGGACTGTTTCCTGATCCTGGGAGAGTAGACTACAATGCCGGCTGTTCTGACTCACAGCCTGTAAGTACATTTTCATATTTTAAGAATGTGCCACTGATGATTCAAACGTTTTTGAGCAGTGTAGAGTAGCGCTTGTTGTTTGTCATTTCTTCGATCACAAATGCAGACATGGTTTTATGTTTATGCGGCGCGATGCAACGCAACGCGTAAAAAAGACAGTATAAATCATTATAATCCGTGATTATGTCCCCAATGGATGCAACAAATGCCTCGTTTATAATGGGTTTTAATGTTTTTGTCTCGTCGCTCCGGCCGGGACACGGCATCACAATATGGTAAGGGGCGTAACATTTCCGTCACACGCTTGAGGTATTCGGCCAATCACAACGCGTTTCAGAAAGGCGGGGCATAGAGGAGAAACAATAATGTACAGTATGTGGAAAATGTGTTTTTTGTACCTTAAACCGCATAAACACATTTCATTACACCAAATACACAAAATAATGTTCTTTTTAGCAACATCATATGACCCCTTTAAACAAATTATAAATTATATAACGTTATATAAATGGCATATTATTATAAATAAATTCATAACAATATTAATCTTAAAATTGTATAATTCAATTATTTTAGATTAATGAGTATTCTAAATTATCATTATTAAACATTGATGTCTCAAGGTGTGAAAAATGCAGAATGCCATGAGACTGTAAAACAGGAGAAAATGAAATAAAAATTATAAATTATAATGATTAAATATTGATGTTTCCAGGTGTGAAAAATGCTGTATGCCACGAAACGGTAAAACAGAAAAAAATCACTCAAAATGCGGGAGGCAAATGTGTTTAATTTTCATGAAGATACTGCACAGAAAGCAGTACTTTCATTACAATTAACACTATTGCATTAACACATTTTCTCCCTACATTTCCATAATGTCTTAGAATGATTTCAGGACCAAATACTCAAAACAGTGTAATGAGTGTATATTTCTAGGATGTAGGTACTTTTATTAAGAATTCTGTCTCATCTCTACCTGCCTCTTCAGACAGCACAAACCATCCTCTCAGTGAGTCAGTCAATAAGTGTTTGCTAGAGTATTTAAAAGTTTGCCAGGGTGTTGTGTTAATGATGAAGAGAATGACGGCTGTTTGAGGTGTCTGTCAGTGTCTGTGTGTGTGGCATCCCGAGTGACTCGTCAGGCTGAGAGGTGTGAATGCTTGATGACTGTGCTGTGACAGCGAGTGTCAGAGGCGGTGAAGGCAGTTCCCGCCGCTGCTTCCCATACCCTGATGAAAAACACAGAAAGAGCTCCATTTCACACCGTGTTGGATAGAAGAGCTGATATCAGTCACCTGAGAAAGAGGAACCACGGTGGGACATTTATCACCTGACCGCTCTTGATATACTTATCAACCATAATATCCCTATGATAAACTTCTAGAATCTTCATAGTACTGTTTTATCATGCTACTTCTTCTGGCATACATTTGGACAGAATTCCCCAGATGTTCTCCCAAAATCTGCGAAGGCAAAATAGAAAAAGTACAAATATGTCAAGGATTCTTCATAGTGAGGATCAAACCAGAAAACGTCCAGTTATCATCCTTTAGCCTTAACCACTACCGCACCACCGCCAAAAGGACAGGAAGAGAGGAAACAAGCTGAAATTTATTGCAGATGCACAATATACTAACTGTCATACTGACATGACATTTGTTTGTAGATGAACAGTAAACATGAATTCCTGCACTGGCACAAAAACGCAGACAACAGCTTTGTGTTTTCTTACAGCGCATCTTCTTGCTCCTTTAATCTCCTTTTTTTATTTACTTGACTTGTGCAAAGTCTGAGTTATTATCAGACTTTGACAATCAGTCCCGCTCATCTGAGATACAAAAATAGCAGAATAAAGTATGGCTGTGAGCTGAACGAGCCCAAGTAATTAATTAAAAGAGAAGCCGTCAATATACAGGCAATTACGGTCAACAGCAGTCCATGATCAAAGCCTCTGATGACTGCACAGCCTCAAAATACACTCTGTTTTCAAAATCATTAACAAATAACTTGTAAACATGTCATCTCTCTCATTTCAAATATGCACGCTCCTTTGATGGGACTGCTGGACTTAATATAAGGACATGCAGGCATTAATCTGAGCGCACATTCTGTATTCCATCTTCAAACACAGTCCATCATGCAGCAGTTTGTGTTTTTTATTGTTGCTTTACTTGTCAGGATTTGTGAAGATTTAAATGTAGATGCTAGCTTATGAACCCACCTCATTTGTTTGAGTGTTCTGTTTACTTCTGTCAAACTGTTTTTACACTCATGCTATATAAAACTATAATGTAAATAACTTAAGGCTAATTCAGTGGGGCAGCGTATTTTTATTTATTTAAACCGCCTTCACAAATCAAAAAGGAAATACAGGATGCTTTAGTACCTTACTTAGAGTTTAATGTGATGAGACATCCTAGGACAGACTTTTTGTGTGCTTTCTTTTTTTCTAGTCTAAGTGCTAAATTAAAACAAGTAAATAATATATTTTATGCATATTACAATTTCTGCATAAAAAAAAGGCATTTATAATCAAGGATGCATTAAATTGCTAAAAAGTAACAGTAAAGACATGATGTTAGAAAAGATTCAAAGATATAATGTTAAGAAAGATTAAATAAATGTTTTTTATTTTCTTTAAATGTATTCATCAAAGAATCCTGAATAAATATATCATGGTTTATGAATTAATTCCTAGTATTAATTCCTAGTATCTTTCTTCTCAGGCAAATG
>NW_015554082.1:1214217-1222996 GCF_001515605.1 Sinocyclocheilus anshuiensis | reverse complement strand
TTTGTGTTTGAGTACCTGTGTGTGTGTGTGTGTGTGTGTGTTTGTTTCTGCCGGGGATGATGGGTAGAACTGCTCTCAGGTCCTGCTGTATCCTGGACAGAGACATTCCAGCTCTCCACACATTTGCTTCCCATTAGCCCTGGCCTGTAAAGCACAAACACCAGTTCCCACAATTTCCCCAGAATGACTGAAACAATTTCTTTAAGGCAAAAGCAGAGAACAGCAGAGACAACTTACGATGGCATCTCAACACCTCTCGAATCTCAGCTCTGCAGATCCTTTACCGTGACAGCATTTACCTAGATATATGCTTACTAGTTCAGATCTCCTCAGGGACCTTGGAGACAGAGACAAATATATGAAGAAAAAAAGAAACAACAGATCTCTCTTCATCCAGAACTACTCTTGCTTTTTTTTTTAAATGCAGTTGTCATGATTACGAACAGCTTTAAAATACAGTACAATAACTTTCTGGTGGAGTTCACAAAGATGAGGCAGTAATTACTGTAGTGTGTGTGTGTGTGTGTGTGTGTGTTGTATTTTGAGACTTAAAAGGAGATCTTGCGTGACTGAAAGTTGTCGTGAAGGGGTGCAGGAGGTGAGGAGTTGTCAGTCAGCCCCTGAGGAATCGGAAAAGTAGATTGTGGGAAGGAAAGAAGCACAGAAAGAGAGAGATGGAGGGAGGGGTTCAAGGAAAGTTAGGAAGTGTGTTTGCTCCGGTGTGTAATGAGAGCTCAGAACCCAGTGCGTGTTCCTCCTACGAATGTTCCCTGAGCCTTTCATCAGAGCGCCATCCATTCGCCATCTTTGACAACCTCCTCCACAGTGCTCACACACACATGTAAATCCTACATACAGAGAGGTGCAAAAGTTGGAAAACACTAGTGACAATGCTTCTCTTTTTGTACAAATGTGCTCATGTGATCTGTGAAAGAGTTTGTTTTTATTAATGAATCAAAAACAAAGCACAAGGGTTATTTTTAGTGAATTAGAAACTTACAGCTAACAACCAACGTAAAGACTTAATTCATCATTGCTAAAAATATGTTTTTTTTCTATTGAAATGATCTCAACATTTGTATGTCTAATCATTTATACAATGCCATTCAAAAATTTATTTGTTTTTTAAATTCACCAAGGCTGCATTTTTTGCTGGTTCCCATCATAAGCACACATGCACTCAACACACAAACTGATGTGTTAAGGCTGTGGAACTCATGCACACTCCAACAATGGTTGTCTGAAGAAGGGGTCACTGTGTGTCAAGGAGGCATGCGTGGCATGGTGCCCCTTATTTATTCTCCCTGTTCACCACAAAGTCGTCACAAAGCATCCCATAATGGCGGCTGTGGGCCTGCATTTTAATGAGCCGTTATATGAGAGGTCTGCCTCACAACGAGCTTGTCTTACACAGGTCAGAGGTCGTGACCCCTAGCGCGGCGTGTGTTTACCAGCAGGCAGCGGTGTGGGCTTTTGAGTGGAGCTGAGATTAACACACGCTATCATTGGCTGTGGTTGATTTAAAGCCACACTGTCACAGATCCCCCTTCTCACAGTTATTCCATATGGTGACTTCAGCGTTAAAGGGCAACAGTCAAGACCTGTGTGACATACCACAGAGAAAACACAGATTGGGGGAACAAATATACATTTTCATTTATGTTTTTAGTGAGCTGTCTCATTTTGTTTCCTCCTGGGATTTTTTTTATATGAGATCCAAGTTTAAAGTAGTGATATTTTTAGTACATTGATGTATTTTTTTCATATATATTTGTAATTTTATTTATGCACATTTTTCATTTTAATTTGTTACATTTGTAGTCATTTTGTTGTGTTTTTGTATATATTTTTTAAAGTTTTCGTTTATTTAGTCATTTTAGTACTTCAATTTAAACTTAACAAAAATGAGATATGTTTCATTGGCAATTAGCTGAAATTAAGTTTTTAATATTTTGTTTAATTTCAGTTAATGTTTATTTTATTTCAAGTAATGAACGACTCCGCCTGGTAAGTCAGGCTTGTATTTATATGTCAGAAATGCCCAAAAAGTTCTCATTAGAAATGAGAGTTAATGGAGATAAAAAGAAAGCAGATTAGCACATAAGCATGATAAAAATAATACGTTTTATGGTTTTAAATAAATGAAAATTTACCCTTTATATTATACCCAAATTTTTTCCCTTTACTTTCTTAAAATGCATTCATAGTGTTATTGTACGTGATTTACATGCACATTATTCCCAAGAAAAATGTTTTTCTTTTATATTTGATGAAAAAAAAAAGGTCTCCTTTTCCCACTGATGTCACTTTGTCTGCACAGGCTAGTGGATAATATTAACAAATAGCCAAATAGCATTTTAGGTGTTATTTTAGCAAACACAAACTCAGGTCTAGCTATTTTTTTTTTCAATCAAATCAATTCCCAGCTAAATAAAGTTCTCAATATACGTTTTCTTATCCTGAATATCCTGTTTCACCCAGAAAAAAGCATAAATTTATGCAAACAAAATGTGTTGGTAGTGCTTTTCTTTGACTTTAAATCTTCATGTTGACAGCTCAGCCCCTAGGTTTAAGCTTGCCTCCTATAAAAGAGCTGTAGCGGAATCACAGTATCTGATTGGGCTTTTACAGCTCTCTGGCTCTATATCACCTGCACCCAGCATGCATTGCTCCAGCTTTACTGAGGCTGTTTGCATACAGCAGCACAGATCAATAGCGAGAAATCAAAATCCTTGCTGCTATACAGCTCCATAAAGGGTCTGTGCATGTGTCTAGAGCTTCCTTGCGGCATATAATGTGGCCTCCGTGTAACTCCTCCTTTTACTGTACAAACAACACGCACTTAATCAGAGCAGCAGATTTTGTTTCGGTCATGCAATGTGGTGCATGTGTGTGTTATGTGTGTGTGTTTTTACCAGTGCATTGTTGTGCCCACATGATAATTGAATGTGCGCTCAGGCAGCATCCGTGCTAGTGTTCCAGCTCACACTTTAATTAGTTTAGCTTTGTGTCTGCCGGCTCGGCCATCAGTCGCCAATCAATAGCACTCCGGAGAACAGAAGGGCTCTATTGGAAACAGATACGTAAGCTTTGTAGATAGCGCTGCTCATGCGCCTGCTCCACATACCTTGGACGGCTTTAAATGTGTCCGATGTTAGAGTGAACATGCTTAATTGTACAGATAAATGAGGCCTCTGAAGCTGGTTTTATGTGTGTGAGTGTGTTTGCATGAGTAAGAGAGGTGCGCTCGGTTATTGCTGTTCAGTTATTGCTTCGCTCAAAAAAATGAGCGGTGAGCCGCAGCTCTATCGGAATTCAATGGCTGCTTTGTTTAAAGCTGCTCATTCTCCATTCTTCACCTTTATGAGTTTTCCCTTCCTCTAATCCCATTCACTTTCACTATGGCTCACTTTGCCCCTAACTTACTTAAACCCAGGCCTAAATATCAACAAATTAGATTTCCAGCAGCAGCATTTAAAGCAAATGTGTTGAAATAAGTTCAGTCTTTTTCGCTGCGAGGAGCCATTCCGGCTGTTATTGAATAAAAACGCATTGTGCGGGCAAAACAATTATGCACTTTAGCATCGAATCGCAGAAACGATTTCAGAGCTCCCGCCCATCCATCATATTTACGCAATTTAATAATTTCAGATTTTTACAGTGTATTATGGGTGCAGTTAAAAGCGAGAGAGGAGGAGGTAATTGTAAAGCCTGTCAGCATTAGTTAAGTGTGTGTAATGGCTGGGTATCACACACTAAATGGCAGTTGTAATATTTAGATCCTCTGCTCATTACCTCCCGATCTGCCTCCTGTGACCCGCAGCACCGGGCCTGCGCTCTCTCTAATGAGGGATGGAAATTACCGCTTCAAGAAATGAAACACAATTTATTTAGAGGAAGACGCAGCGCACAATGAAATAACCACAAACAACTCTGAAAAATAGGCCCAATAACTCAGGCTTTTGTTTATTACGTTGGAAAAGCACCAAAAAGTTCTTATTAGAAATGGAAGTTAATGGAGATAAAAGGAAAGCGAATTTTAGTGTGTTATCGCATTAGCATGTTTAAAATCCAGCGCATGTTTGTGCACAATATCTCAGAACTATGTTATATTAAAACTCTCTCAGCAGAGAGTGTGGATGATATGGAGTTGTTAAGTGCTTTCTGTGAGCCAGCCTGCTCATTGGCTGTCTCAAAGATGGTGAGGGGATCTCATTGGGCATTTCATAATAAATCTGTTCCTTCTTTCACTACCCGTAAAGATGACTAAATCAAAATGTTTTACTGTTGACTTTGTTGACTGTTGCTCTCTATTTGCCAGTTTACATCTAAAAGTTGACAAAATGAATGCTTAAAATGTCTGTTCTGCAAAGGGAAAACAAACTAAAATTATTAATCTTCAAATTGATTTTGCCAACATTTTTTTTTTTTTTTTAATGAGAACATCCATTTTGCTTCAATTATAAATACTTACTCAGTGATTTTATTGTTAACTAAACCTTAAAACCGATTACAAAGTATTCCTGGTAAAATAAAATAAAATAAAATAAGTTAAAGTACTAAAATGACTAAAACTGATATTAAAAAGCTAAATAGAAAGACACATAAAGAACAATAAATTATTAAAAAGATTTTTCCAACATTTTTTTTTTTTTTTAATGAGAACATCCATTTTGCTTCAATTATAAATACTTACTCAGTGATTTTATTGTTAACTAAACCTTAAAACCTATTACAAAGTATTCCTGGTAAAATAAAATAAAATAAAATAAGTTAAAGTACTAAAATTACTAAAACTGATTTTATAATTTACTATTGCAAGAACCTATCACTGTATGTGAAGCCTGTATCCAGCCTCATCTATATTACATAAGGACAGAAGCTCCGGCTCGGCACTGGACAACAGACCTTGTGGTGTGGAAGGGGGGCTGGTCGATCCACACACACAAACAGGCTGTAACAGCAGGCCTTCAGGAAGACACAGATGACAGGCCCCCTCCGATTTTTAAGCCGAGAGGATTTTGAATGCACCTTCCTATAAAAGTGTTTGTACTTTGGATAATTGAGCAATTATTGTAGGGATAAAAGATCTAAATCTAGGTTTGTCCAATCAAGTCGCATCTTTTGCGGATCATTAGTTTTAAAAGGAAGAAAATATTTAGTTACACTTTATTTTACAGTGTCCTTGTTACAGTATAGCTGTATACTTAAGTACTGAGTAATATTAATTAACAACATGTACTTGCTATATGGTTAGGGTTAGGGTTTGGCTTAGGGTTAGTTGCATGTAATTATGCATACTTTGGTGATATTACTATAGTAACATGTAACGAGCCCTGTATAATATAGCTTTACCAAATATTATGAGCCTCGTGTTGCTGGTGTGACTTTTTTCCTGTGTTAACACAAAGAAATTACTTAGTAAAATGTCAAAGCTGCTCTTTTCCATACAATAAAAATGTATAATTGGCATTTAAAAGTTGAAAAGTTGAAAGTTCAGTTGCAATTTTTCTTTGTGTAAAAAGAATGACCTATTATCTTACCAAGGGGAATCAAGTGAACCAGCACTGTAAAATAAAATAAAATACAATTTTAAACTTTTTGTTTTTAATTAAATTAAATTAAATCATGCATTGTTTACTGACGACCTACATTTTGTGTTGTTTGCCTTTAATGGATATTAGCAATGCTTTATGCTAATTGAGATCTTTATTAATTATTGCATAATAATTTACATTTACCAATAACTTTCAGCTACACGTCTCATCTTACTAACAATTCATAACAAAATGTCAATTAAAGAAGAATCAAAGCATTTTATTTCAGAAATATTTCTCTCTTTTTTCAGTTTTTCATTAAAAAGAAAACACTCCTGTTCATTTGCTGTCATATTTTTGACAGGATGGGCTTGTATATTGGGCATATGAGAAAATGCTGTCGTCTCTCTGCTTTATTAACAATCATAGATTACTCCCCCGACACACAACAAAGACCCCTTTCTCTGTCTCTCTCTCTCTCTTTCATACTATCTCTCTCTGTGTCTCGGTGTATTGATGAGGGAGGAGGCAGTGGTTGTCGGTACTATGGTGACTGGGTGAACAGCAGGCATACAAGGCAGGGCACCTCAAGACCCCTCTGTCTGCTCTGGCCAACCCGCTACACCCCACTGAAAGAAAATCAATCCCATCATACCACAGACACATATCCCCCTCCCTTTCTCCTCTCTTCCTTGTGTTCTTCACTTCTCTTTTATCCACACACACACAAAACCTTTATAAGATGTTGTTACTGGGCTGCTCTTTATTAAGTCTACACTCTTCACCTTATCTCATGCGTTCCATTTTAAAAGCTACGTGACTCACATTGTGAAGCTAGTATGTTTTTAAATGCTGTATGCATGAGTTTTTCTCTTTGATTAAGTCAGACGAATATAAACACCTCCAATGTAGGATTCAAGTACATAGCTGGGCACAAAACTTCTGTTTCTTACATTCATATTTTGATGTTTACAATTTGGTTTTAAATGAAACACATGCAAACTTGGTCTGCGGTGTGACTGTCGGCCCTTGAGATTATATGTGTTGTCATGGCGACTTGCAGCCAGCCAAAAAAAAAGGGGTAATTAGCGTTGAAATGACTAAAACTGATATTAAAAAGCTAAATAGAAAGACACATAAAGAACAATAAATTATTAAAAAAAATAAAAACATGAAAATAAAAGCTCATTTAAAATACTAATAATTAGTATATAACTTCTAAAATAACAGTGACTTAACCCAGATTTAGCAAACCTTAGTATGAGAGCAAGTTTTTTGATTGAGCTTCCTGTTTCAATTGGAAATGTTGGAAAACGTTGTTTACCATTTAATGGGGGGTCTTTAAACACTGATCACTCATCCTTATTAACACATTTAATTGCTCCATATGGTCAGGTACAACAACTTAAACTGCTATCTGTGTTTTCCAACTGATTTGCAGCTGGTCTAAACTGGTCATCTGACCACCTTGCACCAGCAACAAACAATCCACCAGTAGTCATAAGGTGGTCATGCTGTTTTTTTGGAATATAGTAGCTGGCCAACCAGTTGATTACTATCATACTCCAGGTAGAAACCAGCTGCCATGTTCAAAAAACAGATCCACTCCAGCAGCCAAACATAAACACACACACACACACTTCTCCTAGCACAAGTGCCACTTGAGATTTCTATAGAGGAATCTGACTTCTAACAACAACACTGAAGGTGGGAGGAAGGTATGGGAGTGGAAAGCAGGAAAAAAAGTCCCGAAAAACAAAGGAGAGGGTGTGAGAGTGCTGAAAACCCTGAGTGTTCGCATGGAGAATTCCAGCAGCCACTCGTTTCAACACAATACCAAAACAGGCTATAAAAGATGGAAACGGCGCTTAAGAGAAAATAAGCAGAGGAATAAGGTATTATAATAGCGAATATAATAGCAGCGCTCCCTTGCCATTGTGTGCGTGCTGCGAGGATCTAAGTTAAGCCATGACTCCTCTCCACCCCGATGCTCTCCATACCCTAATGTCAGAAATAAGCGGAGCCTCTGAGATTCATTAGAAAATTGAATGGAATCAAGAGAGTCTGAGGGCTGAAAAACATCCCCTTAATAAGACGGCTGGTAACATAAAAGCAGCTCTCAGCACAAAACTTCTGTTTCTTACATTCATATTTTGATGTTTACAATTTGGTTTTAAATGAAACACATGCAAACTTGGTCTGCGGTGTGACTGTCGGCCCTTGAGATTATATGTGTTGTCATGGCGACTTGCAGCCAGCCAAAAAAAAAGGGGTAATTAGCGTTGGAACAGTTGATTGGTTTGCGGCAGTAATTAACACAGGTGAGGTTAATTAGTTCCCATGACACCAGCCAGTCTCTGCAGTGCACACAGGGGAAAACAGCAGAGGAAAAAAACATACACGTTTACACGCCTTTACTTTATTTCTTCTGAAAGTTGGGGAGAATTTTAATATGCATGGTAAGGTCCCCTGTGAGAGGATGCAAGGAGAAATTCTGCCTCATTAATGGAAGCGGGACAAACCTGAGCGAGATGCTGTCTCTATCAATAACACACAGCTAATTCCACACATACACTGTGGCTCTATCTGTCCGAGGCACACATGTGAATATGCAAAGTGCCAAACAAAATGTAATTCTGTTGGCCTGTCTGTCTATATTCATGAACATCCATCCATCCATCCATCCATATTTATATAGACTATATCTGTATCTGTCTATTCCACTTGTACCTTCACAAACATAAAAGCAGCTCTCAGCCAAGGTCCTTTATTTTCAAAAACCAGTGGAGCCTTTGAAGAGGGCTTAAGAACAGAGCGGAGGAAGAGATGAAGAGAGCGCAACGGAGGGATATCCTTGGAGAACTATTCCTGTCCCACGAGGGAAGTGATGGAGGCATGGATGTGCGCATGTTTGTAGTGCAGCCTCAGCAAGCTTGTCAGCCCGAGTGTGTTTGTGTGTGTGAACATCTACAGCATCTGCACCTGTCACACTAGATGGCACACGTGTAGCTGTGAGTGCTAAAGGTGAGGTGTGTTCAACGCTTATGTGTGCAGGTACTGTACGTGTGTGTGTGTGTGATTAACCTTGTACTGCCTCTTTTGCCTGTCTGGCTCATGGCTCAGCTGAAGTCTCTCGTCTCATTCATATTTGATAGACATGCCCAGACCTAATCTGATAAAGTGCACTTCAGCCTTGGTGTCTTCTGATGAACTTCTAAGTGGGAAGTGCAAAAGTGTGTGTG